>NW_010131306.1:0-22816 GCF_000699245.1 Pterocles gutturalis
CGGCCCCACCGGCACCGGCACCGGGAGCCTGGGGGTACCGCCGGCCGACCTCCGGGGGGGTTCCCTGGGTACCGGTGAGGTGCCAAATGAATGGGCGGGGATCTCATAAAGGGTAAAGAAAAGCTCTCCCCAGAGGTATATCTGCAGCTAACCAGTAGTAGAAGCCACTGACCCAGTGGGAAAGAACTGTTCTGTCACTGTCCTTCTGATGTCTCTAAAGACAAATAAAAATAAACAAACAAAAAGGCAACAACCTTTTTGGATCAAAATAGAACCAGAAAAATATTTTTTCTGCATTTTAAACATTTCTATTTTAAACATATAGGAAAAAGATAATCCTGATGACAGCTGAGATCACGCTTACTTCTGACAACGTGATCCTCGCTATGCCGCATGATTGGATCTTTTTTGGTTTTGAAACGTGTTGCAAAGGCCCACATTGATACATGCATGAGAACTGAAACTCTCTCATCTAATGTTTTTCAAAGTAGCGCCTCCTACAAGTGTGACTCTTCTAGAGGGGATTTAGTTTTGAGTTATTTCTTCAACAGCAAAATATAAATGGGTCTTCACTGTATCAGTTAAATCTTACATCAACATGAAAGATATTCTATGAGTGACTTTTCCAGTTTTGTATCTGCTTAAATGCAGTTTACCTACCTTTATCTTTTCTGCAGCGTTAACTAATGATTTTTTAAACTAGTAGCAGGATCTGTATAGTATTTCTGCAGGGCTTTTGACAAAAAAGGTAGAATTAAAAGCGTCATCAAAAAAAAGCACATGCATGCATTTACCTTGTTTAAATACTTTCAAAGAAATGTGCTTTCCATCTGGAATGGGAAACTTGTGAAGATGCTTTACATCCAAAGACTTTGAACTGAAAAACAAGCAACTAACCAACATTTTGCCCTGAGAAGATGGCCTTTATCTTAAGCTGTCTTGCACTGGAAGACATTTATCAGCCATGAGATTTAGAAGATCCGTTAGACACCTTGGACAAAGTTCATGCAATGCATTCGTCAAATGGAGGAAGACCTTAAACTTGCCGTGAAATTATGTCAATGTGCAGAGGAAGAAGAGATTGCTTGCAGCAGCTTGCAGGCACACAACGCCTGCGTTGCCAAGGCATTCTGCAGCATTTAATAGAGTCTGAGCTTCAAACTTCCTGCTCAAGTACCTTGCATCACTATGGTTTGGCTGAACAGTGACTAAGAGCAGATCACTAGCTGTCTGGATGTCATATGCTTGTCTTTCTGCAGGTTACGTGGATGACAGTCTGAATTAAGTCTTTTACATGTCAACAAAAGAGAATGCGCTGTGCAGCTGAAGGCTTCCCATCAGTGCTGATCTGTCTTTTTACGGGGTTCAACTATTCCTTGTTTCGTCTAATCTGTGATGCAACAGTGATGCCGCCTGACATCTTTTCATGATATTGCCAGCTGAATGTATCAATCATGGAGTAACTGAAAACAGATTATCAAAAGCATTAGAGGAAGAATTGTTTCTTTTTAAAAGGCTGTAAGTGAATAAACCTCACAGTACAGACATCGTTTCCTATCTCTTCTGATGGGATGTATGTCAGGTTAGCTGCTTGTTCAGCAGTTGTGGACTTCTGCTACTTCTCCAGTGAGACAGTAACGCATGGTCATGAGTGTCTAGGGCTAAAGAGAAGTCCAGGAGGGTAAGAAGGGATGATTACACTATTTCCAATGCTTGATGATATTGATGGCAACTCTCTTGGTTGATATAATCTTACCCAGCAGCCTCAGTCTCGATACTGACAGGTCACCTCTCTTCGTGGGGTGAATTGGTTTCCCTTTGCCTGGATTCTCTAATGGTCTACTGGGGAGAAGAGGTGTGATACTGGGTGTTGAGGAAGGATGTAGCCAGGGTTGATCTTGACCATGGCAATTATACAATGTTGTACATGGAGAAGTGTAAGGAGAGGAGATGAATGTCTGAATGATCCACTGCCTATACTGGTAATACTGGTAGCTGCTGTTTGTCACCCTCTCACGGACCTGCAAGAATTGAGGTAGTCTAACAGGGAATGGGTAAAGGCATTGTTAGGACTTTGAGAACTTGTGTGAATGTGCTGACATTGGGGAGTACTGGTGGACAGACGACAATGTTCAGTCCACGGTGTCCACTAAGGCTCTGCATTAGCGGTATGGGTTGCCTGCTTTTCTGCAAGGGTGCCACACTTCAAAAAGAGCAATGAAACCACCTTTCCCTGCTCTTCGAGGGTTGCTACTCATCTTTGTTCCTATTCTGTTCTCTTCCAATACACAACATTCTCAAATTCTCCCAAAAAATCCTCTAGTACACTGAACACACAAAGTCTCGAGAGCAGGGACTTCCCAAATTAAGGATTTGGTTGCCACCAGTGCCTCCCAAACTCAGCACCCTGTCTCAACGACACAGCCCAGGTGAGAACATATTACTGTGCTTCTTCAGGTTTTAGACTCCACCTGTGTTCTGAGGTCCTGCACTTCTAACAGTGACACACTTCCTAGGACCTAGTTCCCGTGAAGGGTGAGTGATGTGCTAAGAGGATATGATGGGAAAGGCTGAGGAAACGAAGTTTAAACATTCAAAGTGTAGCAGAAGCAGAGAGAATGGGATAACCTTCAGTAACAATTTAATGGAAAATGGTAGCTATGCTGATGTTCTATTTCCTTCACATTCTATTAATACAGTGATTGTTATGCTTTAGAGCATTTAATGTCACTGCTACTCTGTGTTACATTGGTTCATGTTCCCGTTAAAGTCTTCAGGAGTTTGCCTTTGCCTTTGGAAAAAAAAGCTCACTTGTCATAGGTCGTGTGAAAACAGCATGGCACAGAGCAGTTTTCAAGACATAAATTGCTGATAGTGCCTGCAACAGAAATTTTGGTTCACTCTCTCATTTTGATCTAGTACTGGTGAAACTGGGAAGCAGTGATATGATTTATTTTCGCTCATGCACAGCACAGAATGGAACAAGCGGCACACGTCAGCTCCTAATGTCCACACCTCGCACACTTGACAGGCCCCAACAAAACATAAATAGTGTGTGCCATTTATTTCAGAAAGCCAGAAAAAAATATGATGGCAACATGCTAATCACATGAGAACTTCCTCAGCATTGCTCAGTCCCTGCAGACCTTTATGCCTGTACTGGAGAGAGCCTGCCACCCTCCCTGCTTCTTGCAGCAGAGAGTGCCTTTGGATGCACGACCTTGCTTTGCACTCCCCACTGCCTTCCTGTGTATTTTAGGCACTGTGAGTTTATGCCTGCTTAGTGCCTATGGCAGTATTTAGAGTGATGGTTCCATATTTATCAAACCCACCAATATTTCCACACATGGTGTGGTCCCACCCACTCATATGGTGCTATGTGGGGTGGGTGCTGAAGGAAACCTGAGTTCGTGGCACTTCAAACACGGATGAGTGTGCAGTTAGGGGACATGAAAAGGCTGAGTACAGGATATTTATTTTATACACTTCAGAATCTAAGGAACAGAATTATATAATGCAACAAAACTCCCCAGAGCTTGAATTGCTTGGATCTGGATTACATCTTCAAAGCTATACTTAGAATTTCAATAGTTAAAGTGGTGCTTATTTTGCCACTTGTTTTAAAATAATGTTTTTCTATATTAAAAGTATTATTGGCCAGATGGTACTTTTTATAAATTACAATAACAGTGTTTTATAACTGACTGCAAATCACTGACTGAATACATGACACTATATAAACACACCAATCTTATACCTTTTAAACAAGAGGTGTAAAGTACTTTGCTAACAGTAATACTTGGATACAGACCTATCCCGTCTCTTGCTTTCAGTGTTTTTTCTCCGTCTGCCGCTCTCCTGTTCCAGCACTTACAGCTCAAATGAACTCAGTGCCACAAGCTTGGCTGTTGCTCTGGGACCTACCTGGACAAGCATGGATGAGAACCATTCAGTGGCCATCTGTTGAGCATAGTCCCCAAGCAAGAGAGGGAGTCGCGTCCTTTTAGGAGGAAGAATGTGCATTTTCACAAGTCATATCCCTCCCAGTCTTCATCATTATACCAAGATTATCTTCACCTGATCCAAAGGATGGGGTTTAATTATCGCATGGGAAGGGGTTTAATTATTGCATAGCAAACATGCGGAGAAAATTACCGTGATAAAATCTCCAAATTTTGAATTAGAAGATTGCATCAAGGATGCTAAAAGCAGAGTAGTGGTCTTGACATTTTTTTTTTTCCTAAGGATTATACAACATCTCAATGGCAGAACAGGGAATAAAACCCTAAACTGCCAAGAGTGATGCCTTCCCAGATCATGAGCCCAACACTTCTCCCGAAGAGCCAAGGTTAATATTTATCTATGCCGCATGGCAGTGATTTGGAAGGTGTTGATCTCAGGGATTAATTGCTGCTTTAAACAGGCAGTTAACAGTTTAAACAACATTTTTATTGGCATACAGTAGTTAAATGTCTACTAGTGTGCTGATGGGTTTATGATGACTAAAGTGAATTAGGAGTTGGTCTTTGAGTTAGACACTATTAGAGGCACTGGGTCATTTGAGTACCCTGGGCTAACATATGTGAGATGTACAGTAACCGGTGTACACAGAGAGGAGAATGTTCATTTTTAAATATCGTACTTCAGACTATTTTCTGTTCTATTTACATTCGGAAATGGAGCTCTCAGGCTACTGGTGCTCCAGTGACCCAGTGCCTGAGCACACATGCTCCCGAGGACACAGTGCAGGCTCTGCTGCTCGTATTTCATTGCTGATGTTCCATGGGATACAGCACCATGCTCGCATGCTCGGAAGAAGTATTGCCAGGATGTCACAGGTCCTATACTGCACTGTGTTCACTGAAGTGGCTGAAGAACCAGCTGCAAAGCTCATTACACTTATTAACATGTTGTTTGGATTCAGTATAGTCAATACCGTGTTTATATGACCACTGGCATTAGAGGAAACCAGAGATACTTGTAATCCCATTAGTTATCTCTGTTTTTACTGCTGGTGATTAGGCATTTTGAGATCTTCAGTGTGACCACAAGCCTGAGACCTTTATTCTGGCTGTCTGCTATAGGTGCTTATCTCAAACAATGTGCCTGTGCCTGCTCTCCCCAGGAAACCACAGCCTGGCAGCATCCACAACTGCACTGAAGTGGGTTTTACATGTCTCTTTAGGCATCTGCGCACAAGTAGGTTGTACAAATGTGCCAGAGGGAATTTCTGACGGGAAGGTAGTGTGTGATTGCAGTGAAACAAGGAAATGTCTAAGCTACAGGGCTAGTTATAGCACAGTGTCTGAGCCTCAGTACGAGGCATATCCTAGTCCCCAGGACATGGATTCCTATCTCTGTATTCCAACTCTGCTGGAAAATACTGGCTCTGACTACTATTAATGACCTGGTTCTAGCAGGCCAATTAGTCAGAGCCAACTTGTGATAAATGTTTCTCCCATATAAAATCATGACAGCTTGCTGTCTAAGTATAGGGTGAGTGCATCCTATATTTCAGCCAGAAAGTGCGACGTGTGGCTGTAGCAGGGCTATTTAGCGTGGCACGGCTGGCATGCCTTGCTGCTGCAATTCCACAGGATGCTGCTCACAAACCATAGCTAGCCTCTTGCCTCACTGCTGTTTATTTGTGTTGTCTGACTTGTTTCCTAATTAAAAATGTCATGTACACTGGGAAGAAGCTGACTGGCCTCTTAAAATAATTTTGACCAGTGTATTCAGGTCCCTGGTTAGTTAACCGTAAATTTTGGTATTATGGAGACGCTGTCAGAATGAAGAACAGAAAGCCAAACCTCTGCCTTGTACCCGTGTATGGAATGTGAAACCAGAAGCTGTTTGCAAAAATAAATAATAGGTGTGGGGAGAAAAGTACACCAGAAAAATATAAGAGATATTTTATTTATAAACCACCTTCTTAAATAAGAAATAGTTGCAATTCTTAGTCCTAGACTGTCTCTCTGTGCCTCTCCCTCTCAATGGCTACGCTGCTGTTTACTCACCTCTGACACTGCAAATCCCTGCTGGCTGATTCCTGCCTTTTTCTGTGCAATACCTGTCACCCGGAACCTAACTATTAGCTGCTGGGAATGAATTAATAAATAGACTGACTGTAAGGAATCTGCCATGGTCCTAGAGACTGCAAGGTTTTAGGTAGACTGAAGTCCAATATGCTAGTCTTGCTATCGCAGTATTCAATTAATATTTGACTTAATTTCCGAAAATACATGTAGTTATATAGGTATACAATCTATTTAGTACTGCTGGGGAAAATACTTGAAATTCTGACTCAACATATTTAAAACTCAAAAAACACAAAGAGAACAAGTAAGATTTAAAGGATTTTTTTCTGGCAAAAGCTGGGCTCCGTCAGACCTATCATATGTTCACGCAGTCATGGTGAGCTTGTATTTCGTGCAATTTGAACTGAAATGCAACTTTATGTTGGTTTTCTCCAGGTTCTAGAAGAATGTACCACATTTGTTGGCTTTGTTCCATTTATCGCATTTTGTTAAAGTATTTCCATGCAGCTGGGGAATCTCTAGCTTCCAAGCTGGATTGCCTATGCTATAACTCTTGGTGTTGGTCAATGTCAAAAATAGCTATATCATCCATGTTCTCCTTTCTGCTTCCTTTCTTACTATTTACCCTCTCCAGAACAAGTACCAGGAAAGAGATCCTGAATGCTGGAAGACTGGGCTGCTTGTGTTGTGAAATATCATTCCTGTTGGCTGCTCCTGCTCTAGTCGAACTCTGGCCAAAAAAAATTAGTTAAGTTGGATGAATGCTGAGAGTACTCATGGAGTTGAGCGTGCCCATTCATGAAAAAATATAACAAAGGTGAGAATTCAAAAAGCTGCAATATTGAGATTGCTCAGAGTTGGGACTCTAGTTCATTTCTGATTTGGAAGGAAATACCTCTCAGAAACATTAGCGTCTTTACAACATTCTCCCTTTAACCAGACTCCTACAGCAATTAAGCTGTCTTGTTGAAGGTGAACTCAAACAAGAGTAGCAATTCAAGGTCTTAATCCCATGATTTCCCAGTTTAAAGCTACAACAAAGGTTAGGGACTCCACCCATGTGATTAACTATCAGCTCGTACAGTTGAAGGAGGGGTTTCATCGTTCTTTTGACTGACAGCAGAACATGTGTATGGCTGTTCTAGAAAAGCGGTAGTGCTGGATTCTTTACAGAAGCTTGTGAATTGGAGAGCTGGTGTAGTCTATGTATCCTTTTCCTCTTGGTCTGTTGGTGTATGGATTACTCATTTTCAAGGCCATTTTTCCCTCACCATTTGATTTGCAGGAATTTTTCAAAAGGTAGGTAGAAGTTGATTAAAGCACCATAGAAAGTCAAGACAAAAAGTTCATGTCCTTAACTTCTACCACAGAAGTGTCATTCAGGTTGATGGAGAATATGGCTGACATGGCTGAACCAGCCAAAATCAGAAGGCTCGTTCACGCCTTGCTGAAAAAGATGTTTCTGATTCCTATCTCTCCAAATCAGGCAGCGGAAGGATTTAAACATGGGACTCCTCTCCTTAGCAGTGGAATGAATCACTTCCCTCTCTATCGCACCTGAGTTGTAAAGAGTAGAGCTACAGAGAGGCCTAGGAAGAAAAGACTTTCTGATGGGGACAGAAAGCTTGAGCTCACTGGAGCAGTGTGCTGGGGAAGGTCTCATAGTCCTATGCATAGCACAAGGGATTCTGCCACCAGCATGTTGGCTTTTCTGTCTCTAAGCATCACGTATCTAATGCTCGCCATGAACAGGGATTTTAAGGACCTGACCCAGGATGTTGGTTTCCATTGGGTAGGAAGGCTGTAGCCTTGCAGCACTTAACCCCTAAGACTCCAAATGAAAGATCTTGAGTTGCTAACCCATAGCGTCTGAAGAAACTTTGATTTTTTTGTTGACAGATATTCAACTTTTACCAGTATTTAGGATAACCTTTTTTATTTACCCTTGACTGAGGGAATACAATTTTTCCTTCCCTGGGCAAATCATACTACCAAGGTTCCTTTGTGACCTCAAGAATAGATGCACATATTGCACAGTACTTGGGGCTACATGTTCAATTAATTCAGAAGCTAAAGGTAATGCACCAATGGTTTGTTATTTCTGTCCTGTACCTTTCCCTGGTGAGGAATAAGACCTGGGGATAGTCCACAAAATAAGTGAACTGTTCAACCAAACAACATTGCTGATAAACCACTTCCACAAAGTTGTGCTTTCGATGTAAATTTTAACAGAAGGCACGTTCACATCATGGGGCTAAAAGGCTTGTAGCCGTGGGAAATATCTTTCTTTTAAAACCAGGTAATTGTTATGTTTTGGCTAAGTTTTACAGGAGAAAAATCACTGTTTTCAGTCCTCTCATCAACAATTTTAGATTAGGGCATCTATTTTTATTATTTTCAAACAGAAATGTCATGCCCACCTTGTTCAGTTACTGTGTAGGCTGGTTCAGCTCCTGGTAGGTTTGGAAGCTAGTCTTTGAAAATGCTTTGAGTATCCTGAGTGTGTGAAAGCTAAGGACAAATTTTACCCATAGACAGGTAACAAGAGGGTGCTGGAGGTATTCCCTCTTTTCCATGATGAATGAGAGCAAATTTAACTGAATTAACCTACATGCTTTTCCTCTACGTGTGTAAGCTTGAAGATCTGCTTTGAATATAGGAACAACTTGACTTTCCCATGTTCTTGACAGCATGACAATAAGTTTTCAGAAAACACCCAGCAACCTTACCTGCCAACACCTTTGGAAGGAGTCCAATAAAGCTGTTCCCCTGAGAAGCCTCGCAGCCTCTGTAGGAGACAAAATTCAGACAGGTCATATGGTATAACCAGTAACCCAGAGGTTTCTGTGGGAAACCACCATGTTCTTCTAAGAGCTGCTGCTTTTTACCACTCTGCTAATGTTCCCAGCTGTTTGCTTGTTTCCAGGTGTGGAATCAAACACCAGCAGAGCCGGGCTGGGCTGTAGCGTGGTTCAGTGCCTGTCACCATATTCCTTTGAGGGAAGGATCTGGCAAGCAGCACTGTGTGGGATCATACCTTAAATATGCACATGTAAACATCAAACTTCAGTCCTGAGGTGTAATTCATCTGAGATGACTACTTGCTTGTTCCCAGCAGAGTAATAAAAGAAATCACACAGGCAGCAAGAGAAATTGTCATTGCATGGTGAGCCCTCCCCATAGTCTGCTCTCAGTACTGTCTGGATTCTGTAGGGTCAGGCAAACATCCTGCATCCTGCTCTGGTCCCAGCATTCTGGTAAACTGGGGCCATCTCCACTGAAGTCACTGCAGAAATTTTAGCACATACCCAGTCAGATTTATGGCACTTCAGATCCCATTTTATTCATTTTAATTTATACCTTTAGAATTAGGTTTTTTGGAATGTGCTACCTGAAGAATAAACATTTTGTGTCCTGCTGTGTGGCACAGGTTTACCCAGAGATGAAAGCTTGCTTCATGCACCTATACTTAGGGACCGTTCTGCAGTGACTTCCCTTATACACTGCGGAAGCTGAGTTGGAGTAACTCCAGTTACAGTGTGTGACATGACGCAACCTTATTGCAACTCATCTGCAGCAATAGCGCATATTGCAGCAGAAATGTAAAGAAACAGAAGGAGATTTTGGTTTCCTAGAATTTGTGTTTGAACTCTGAGCATGCATATGGTTCTGTGACAAAAGCTATTAAATTATTTCCGTGCTAGATATGTAGAAACTGATATAATGTGAACGTAACCTTTATCTGGATATTGAATTCTCCTTTATTTTGCCTTGTAGGATTGATTGCATAGTGAGCTACAATATTTTGTATAGCTACTAAATAAACAATGTATGTGAGACTGTGCACAGTCTGGGAAGGATCCATCCCTTCCCTGTTACACAGAGGGAAGAGTTCAGGGAATACAAAACTAGTCATTGTGTAGTAGGAAATGGTCTTAGGAAAATAAAGGGTCTTAAACACATCCACGCCCCTACTCATTTTCTGGCTGATCCGCTGATTTTCTGTGCAATCCTGGACAAATCATTTAGCTTATATCCACGATACGTAATCTAAGAGCCTACAGAAATACCCACAGTGACTTTGACTGAACTTTGAGAACAATTCTTTTTCCTCATCTCACTGAAATTTTCAAGTCTTAAAAGCTGAGACAAGTCACATAGGTCACGTGGCACTGGGATAATCACCTGCACATTTATCAAATTGGGTAGAAGACAGCAAACCATTGAAATTCTTGGAGCAATATATTTTGTTTGGTTGTTTGCTTGTTTGTTTGGCTTCTTTTTGTAAAGAAAAAAGGAAATATCTTAATACAAATAGGAATTTTAGAAAACAAAACCTCATCTTATTTCTGAACCTGTTTCCTTAGATAAAATGTAATTCCTTAGAAAGTTGCACTGTGGAATTAAGTGGCTGCAGATTTGGAAACAAGCTTTTTTCCTGTATTTGTTGTTGCCCTTCTGCCTGTGTATGCATGGGTCCAGGAGTGTTCCGGGGAAGAGTGTAAACTGAACCCAGCCTGGCTGGTTTGATGCTCTTGTCAAAATGACTTTGTGATCTGTTTGGGGGAACAGCAAGCTGACCTTGGTGATCCCTGTGTTGCGGGATTGGAAGTGTCCGTGCTTCTAGTTAGGGACGCTGGTGGGTAGCTCATGCTCTGCCATCAGCAGGAGCAGTCCCACGGCGTGCTGGGTCCCAGTGCTGCTGGCAGAACTGCTCCCATTTCAGCAGTCCCTCGAGGTCCTTGCAAAGATTGATGCGCATCCCAGCACGATTCATGAGCCTCTTTCTGTGCGTCCCCTTGGGTTAGAAGGGCTGTGACAGAACGGCTCCTGGGCTTCCCCTGGGCTCCTGCCACCCCCCCTCACCTCCTTGTGACACCCCCGTGGTCCGGCACACACAGTGTCTCGGATGCGCTACCCCACAGCACAGATGAGGCAGTACGTGGTCACTGAGCGGGGGGGGACGACACCTGGTTCTCTCCAGTAAGGGAACCTCTCAGGCTCCTGCAGGGCTCTGACACATCTCCCCGCTGCTGTGCCTGACCCCCGTGTGCTGCCGTCACCCACCAGTGTGGGCTCTGGGCTCGGGGATGAACCAGCCTTGGAGAGGTGGTGTGGCAGGGAACTAACCTGGAGACAAATGAGCAAATGCTAAAGATGCCTGACAACTCTTGACGGTCCTGCTGGCTGTTACCCTTCAGGAGGAGGGGGACAGAAGGCGGAGGAGAAGCCACCTGAAGGCAGGTGGCCATGCAGCAGCAACAAAATGAGCCTGCTCTTCTGTGAGATCTTTTCTCAGCTGAAGAACGCCAGCTGTGAGTTTACAATCTCACTTTTCCATGTTTGTATGAGAATAAGTCTGTTAAATACTCTGCAGAAGGTGAAGGAGGCATTTGAGTAAACAACAGCATTTTAAAATACAAACTGAAAATCTTGGAAGCCTTTGTACACCCACCATTGCTATCCCCCTTTTAGCTGCTCTGGGGCCCTTTCATCAAGTTCTCTTTTTACTTTAAAAAAAAGCATGTATTGTTACCATGTTTGTGCTCTGGTATTTTATGCCGACGTTTCAGCCCAGTGTTGGATCCTACAGCCTGACGGAAGCTCTCCGATCTTATGTGATAAAATGTCCTGCAGTTACATTTCACAATAATTGCAAAGACAATGTAATAAACCGCAGCAGAGCCAGTTCTGGTGATGGTGGAGAATTGTGAGAATTGCTATATGAAAGCAAGATAGCAAGCTATAAGAAGTTTGGTTCTCAGAGACAGAAAAAGGAAAAAAAAAGAGTGCAAAGGTGAGCTGAACCCCTCAGAGGTGCAAGGATATTCTGATTTTGCTAAAAGCAATAGTAGCATTGATGCTTTGCTCTTTGCTTTGTATTCTCTCCTTTTTTTCTCTCTGCATATTGGACATAAGATAAAGCTTTCTTTTGTCTCTATATTATTGCAGGGGATATTTCTTATTGGTTGAAATGCAGTAGTTTCTTTCCAGATGCAAGATGAAAAGCCCCCACCCCCAGTTTTGGGTGGGAATAGCTTCCTGAGGAGCAGGACAGATGCCTGGGTAAATATTCCAGGCAGTTCTTCTGAATCAAATTTTGATTGTAATACAGGTGGCAACTTCATGAACACTGAAGATGTTTGCACTCAGTATTCTTGCAGGTATTATTTAGTGATACACTATTGCTCTTTAGAAGACAATTTACGTTCATGGGAAAAAACGGTGCAGAGTGGTCTGCTGGGGTGTTGGCTCATACAACCACAAATGTTACACCGGGAACTCAGACCCAAATTCCTCTGAATTTCAGAAATATTCCAATCCTATTTCTAATCTGTGCACTTTTGATTTGTCTCTAGCAAGCATCAAAGGCTTTTTTTAAGTGTAAGATAGTTTCCTAAACAGTTACCAAAATCTTTTTCTGTTGAAGCTGCCCCTGACAAAGTTCCTACATATAGTGAGAGGTGCCTGTATGGCCCATACAGACTTGCGAACTGGAAGAAGTGGTTTGCATGTGACAACTACACAGTAGTACAGAAGACAATCTGGAATAGTTAAGCCACCATCCCACACTGTTTTATAATTAGTTACCTTAGTTTAGGTGCCAAACACGGGAAATTATTATCCTCTGAGCTGCCGTTTCCCATCACTGTTTGACAGCCTTAATTTCTTTATGTGCTGTAAAAAACCTCCTGCAAACTCTGATAAAGAAACACAATTGTCTCAGCAAAGGAGCTAAAGCATGTGAGGGTTAAACCTAACTTTTTTTCCCATAAGTGTCATTCGCTCAACTTAGAATTCTTTAATAGCAGCACGGAACTGAAATTATTTTTAATTTCAGTGCTTTGTATATTTACAGAGGGCTTACAACAAACTTCTACACTTTATCTACATTTTCATAGCTCAGTGTGAACATATGAATTGTATTAAGGTGGACTGCTTCACTCATTAAAGTGACGTGGATTCGCCCAAAGCCCTTGGCGGTGGTGTGCGGTAGGGGCTGGAGAGCCACGCACGACTGAGGTCATGCATCCAGCCGCTCTGTAAGATGATCCCTCCACACTGAGCCGTCAGCCGTCCTCGGCACAGGGGCGCGCTTGTACACGCATTCCTGTCAAGTCATCTTGTGAAAGGCTGCTCGCTTCCAGCTTGGCTTGAAAGTGCAACCTTAATAAAACTCACTGAAGTCTGCGAGAAAATAGCAGTTCTGCTGCAGATAGTGCCGGGGAAAGAGCCTGGGATATGCATAGGCAGCTGGCTGGAGCAGGCTACATGCTGGACTGTAACAGAGAGGAAACAATAAATCTCAACTGCTGCGCAATAAATATTCCCAATTTTAACTAAGGAAGCTATCATCTCATAGTGGAATTAAAAAATTACGGTTCATCCAAGCTTGATTACTAAAGTGTGCTTCTCCAGTCCTTTTTTCCAAAGAGTTTGAGGGAAATTAAGAACAAATTTAAAGAGAGAGGAAGAAAAAGTTCTTCTTAAAGTAGGAAAGGAAAGTAATAATAACATGTCAGTTTTCCTTTCCTTTGCTTTCCTGGCAGCGATTCTTGCTCATATAGGCTGTGGTAACCAGCGCCGGGGGCCAGAAGGCAGTGGGAGAAGATTTAACCGGATCCAGCATGGGCAGTGCACCTATACTTTCATTCTGCCAGAACAGGACGGGAACTGTCGTGAAAGCACGACAGACCAGTACAACACAAATGCTCTTCAGAGAGATGCTCCTCACGTGGACCAGGATTTCTCTTCCCAGAAACTGCAACATCTGGAGCATGTGATGGAAAATTACACTCAGTGGCTGCAAAAAGTAAGTGTTTGTTTTTCTCATTTCTCACTAAATGGATTTTTAAATGATACTTATGCTGTTCAAAGTTTTCATTAGTTTCTATGAGAACTGAGGCAGTCAGGACTGATCTAGCTGGTGGCTGTGCAGGGGAGAAATGTTTCAGCCAGAGTGCACCCTGCTTAGTGACATTGCTCTTGGGAACAGAATTTGCTTCACGTTGCTGAAAGATGTAACTTCTGAAAGCTTTATCTCGAGAGACCGCGGATGTTTGTGAGCCAGAGAACACAAAAATTCTCCAGAGGCTCTAACGACAGAACTTACTAACTATTCCTGTAAACTCTGCTTATAGTTCACAGCTTCAGATCAGATGCCATGCAGGAGACCTGCTGCTCTGACATCATAAGGGAGCAGTTAAAAAAATCAGCATTTTAAGGCATTGGGTTAAGAATATCATTGTTCCTCCCTAAATAGATCCTGTAATACTATTCTACCCAGTTAATTGCTGGAAAGAAAGAAGAAAGTATATAGGCATTCACACTCCTAAAACATTGCAGTAAAACTTTTTAGCTGGGTAGATTACACTGGTCTTGAAACAGCCTGTTTTAATTTATGTGTGTATATGTGCATTCTTTCATGGAAAGGGAAAAATGCCTTTGAAGGTGTTGCAGTAATTCAGCAGAAGTAATTATTTTTAAGAATTTCTGCAATTCTAAACTTCTAATTAACTTTTCCATATTTTATGTATGAGCTGAAGTTTGGGCCTGAAAAAACTTAAAAATGTGAATAATTTCCTTCATATGAGCAGCCCCATTCACCTTAACAGGATTACTCACGTGTGTAAAATTACATACCTTGCAGGATCTTGTCCACACCTTAGTGATGAAAACCCCTTGAGATAGCTGACCAGTAAGAATAAATAAACAAGCAGTCTTTCTATGTAGTTATTTGCAATATTCCCATTCCCACACTGGCATTTTGACCTGGCAAAACTTAGAAAATTGAGCAATTGTGTGATGCAGCTAGTCATGCAAGATGGCATGAGAAAACTGCTGCATGTACCCATTCAAGAGATACCTGGTTTAACTCTAACACAAGTTCATAGTAAGAATGAACATCAGTAACGATTGATTGAAGACTCTGCTAGGTGGGCTAAAACTTTGTATCAGCATCGTTACTGTTACCTATCTCATTTACAAGTTTTGTTCCATCCAGACGGTATACAAGACAGAAATATGCTAAAAAGCACAGACAGCCGTCCCCATCCCCCTAACCCTGCTACCGTCTTTAGAGAAGATTTCCTGATCTCTCGGTAAATGAGCTGTGCTGTTTGCATATCTGTCTCTAGCAGGAGAGAGAAGACTCTGTCCAGTAAACCTGCGACTATAAAACAAACTTTAACCCAGTATTTATTTTTTAGTGTATTTTCCTCATTTTTTAATATCTTGGTCTGCTTCGGGGAGTATAAGGCTGGAAGTGAGGGAATGGCTTCTGTAGAGGAAAGCATTTCTTAAGAAATTATTTTCCTGTACCTTGGGAAGCTGAGGCAAGCACTAAAAAGAGGAAAGTTGTTATCTGTGTTGATGCACACACGATTTGACTGGAGCAAACAGCCTGCTGAATCATGCTGAGAAGACTTCACTTATTCTGTGTTTGTCCACTAGAGACTGAACTAAGCTCACTGTTTCACTGCGAACCAAATGTGAAGAAATAGGCGTCTCTGGAGTGTGAATGTCTGAGCTAGGGTTAGTCCTCTCACACTTCAGAGGGAAGTGATTAACCAGGTAGGAAGCCTAATGAAAGGGGTTTGTGTCTGAGGGCTCTTTTCTCCTTCAGTGATTGTGAAACCGGCTATGGGCTGAACCATCCCCCCTTCTTCCCTCCCTCCCAGCCCCCAACCCTCTGCTCACAGGAGTTTACATAAAACTGGGATTGTGCACGCATCCCCATGTGTCAGTTTTCCCTGGAATGAAAAGACCCGTTTCTCTGTGTGATGGAGTAGGGCTCACTCCAGACAAACGAGGCTGATGCAGCTCCATTGTAGCATCTCTGAATACTGCATTTGCTCTGTTGCTGTTGCCGTTGGAAAGCGTCTCAGTCATAACTCATTTCCTTTCAAAACAGGCATGATGCTTAGGTGTGATGAATATATTATGTAGATATCTTGCATCTCATTTTTATAGTCTGCATTTAATTTTCCCCCTAGACTTTTAGCGTCAGATATAACTGTTGCTGCACTAAGCAGCATTTGACAATGCACCTGCTGTGAGCAAAGTGAAGAATAATTAATGGTTATAGGTCTGTGACTACAAGTCAATAGTTTAATAAGACATAATGTTTAAGAATTTGAGATGTATTCTGACTTACATGAAGGAAATACGTTTATTACTTCAGGTAATATACATAACTTTCATTAAAAACATAGGCAATATTTGGCAGAAGGAATTCTTTTCTCAGCACAGATGCTATCCTGCAATATGGAAAGAGTATTTATTAAGGAAGTTTGTAAGAATCATTGTTTGCTTACCTCTGTGGTATTTTTGTCTAAAAATGTTTTGCCTTGATATCTGAACTAGCAGATTTCTAGAAGCAAATAAAGTTTTTTTTTTTGAAAAGGCATTTTTTAATGTTTAAAACCAAAAGTGCTGCTTTGACGACCTACAAGCTTGACTGTCGATAAAATTGTGCTGCTTGGGGAGCTAATTACAGGCAATTAAGTCCCAGCCTTGTGCACTACTATTTGCATATCTATAGTCAGTGCAGCAGGGACACGGCACAAGGCTCTGCACAGAAACTGCTCAGAAAAAGATGACTTGGTAAACATTTTTAGAGATTTTCCTAGAACTGTTTATTTTAATACCGGATAACTTTCCCCATTGTTTAAGCTTGGGTTTCATTTCTGCAATATGTTTATACTAATAGTTCAAAACAAACAGTTCATCACATTTTCTTTCTTGCAGTAACTGACCGGCACACGTGACACTGTTTGGTATTTAATTGCAGTGGCTAAGTATTGCTAAAGAGGAGTTACACAAAATGTTATCATCATGTCTTGCTTGGGGATTTTCTGTTAGTCAGCTTGCTGAACTTACAGTATTGATGGACTCAGTATACATTCAGGGTAGCTATATATATGAGTGTTTCATATACTTGTCCCTCAGTCCAAAAAGTAGTAATAATGTTATTACAGTAATAAGTGAGATTTATATGATCCAATCTTTCTTTCTTTTTTTTTTTTCTTTTTAGCACTACCTAAGCAGAATAGTATAGAAGTTTAAAAATGTATGCTTAAAAATAGTATACTATAAGAAGCTAACATAGATATACAAATCTGAGTTGAAAGTGAACCACAATCATTCTGGTCAACCAGTATCCAAACTTAGACTTTTTTTTTTTGCCTTTTCTCTGCAAAGATGATGGCACCACTACACTTACACTAAGTAAAGAGGCTTCAGCTCACTTAACTTTCCCTAAACCTGTGCTGTCACCAGCTATAACAGAAGAGGTGTAAAATGATGAGCTGGATTCAGTCATTATAGAAAGATATTATAAGCAGTTTTTTCAGGGGTGTCTGTAGCCATTTGATAGTCTACTTTAAGGTTTATTCTTACTACGGTTTTGATAAATTATTTGTCTACGACATTCTCTGTGCTCTCTGTTGACTTCCTTGTTTTGCAAAAGTAACATTGCAAAGGCTCACTTGAGTTTTAAATGTGTAAGGAACCTCAGTTTTGAGGGGGACCAGCCATTGTAGAGAAGAAACTGGTTTTTGGAAAGACTGCTGTCTGTCACCGTGTGCTGTGGCTGCACTGAGAGTCTGCCCCTCTCTGCTGCTTTTACCAGCCGGGCTTAGCACTGCAATGAAAGAGGAATAATATAGAATCACAGAATGGTTTGGGTGGGAAGAGGCCTCAGACTTCATTCAGTTCCAACCTCCTGCCATGGGCAGGGACACCTCCCACCAGCCCAGGTTGCCCAAAGCCTCATCCAGCCTGGCCTTGAACCCCTCCAGGGATGGGGCATCCACAGCTTCTCTGGGCAACCTGGGCCACTGCCTCACCACCCGCACAGGGAAACATTTCTTCCTAATGTCTAGTCTAAATCTCCCCTCTTTCAGCTTATACCCATTACCCCTCCCCCTCTCACTCCACCCCCTGATGCAGAGTCCCTCCCCATCTCTCCTGTAGCCCCCTTTCAGCTCTGGAAGCTCCTGGAAGGTCTCCCCGGAGCCTTCTCTTCTCCAGGCTGCACACCCCCAACTCTCTCAGCCTGTCCTCATAGGGGAGGTGCTCCAGCCTCTGACCATCTTCGTGGCCTGCTCTGGACCTGCTCCAACAACTCAACATCCTTCTTGCATTGGGGGCCCCAGGCCTGGACACAGTACTCCAGGTGGGTCTCACGAGGGCAGAGTAGAGGGGGTGAATCCCCTCCCTCGACCTGCTGGTCACACTTCTCTAGATGCAGCCCAGGATCCTGTTGGCCTTCTGGGCCACAAGCACACCCTGCCAGCTCATGTTCAGTTTTTCATCTACTGAACCCCCCAAGGCCTTCTCCTCAGAGCTGCTCTCAGGCCGTTAGAGCTGTGCTCAGGCCGTTGGTATGCTTATGTGTGGGGAGTGACTGGGTTTTGCCTTGGATTTCATGTGGTTTGCTGAAGAGTGCAAAATTCCTTCTGCGTGGCTCTTGCTGTGGAGCTGTGTGAAAGTGTCACAGCCCAGAAGCCTGCCCAGAAGAGGACAGATCTAAAGAGGTGTCATAATATCCTATGGGGCAAATTTGTATTAATATAAAGATGGTAGTGGCTGTAGGGTGTGTAAAAGTTTGTCCCATTGAGAAACCAGTTTTCTCTAGTTGAAATATTGCAAGAAATAGTAAAAACTCTATTTTATTTATAGTTATGTCTGCACTGCTATTTTGTGACATAACACGTAACCTTAAAGTCCACATCATATTTGGATGTTAAGTGCAACCTGGAGATACGTGATCAGCTCCTGTTAAATGTTCACAAATAAATGCAAGTCATTAAATTTTGAATCTCCCATTCTGTTTGTATGAGTGCTCCTGACAAGGCTGTGTAAGGAATGGCTTTCCAGTAAAACTTTAATTTTTCAAGGTGGACCAGAGCTAAAAGGAAACAGTGAGAAAGCTTCATTCAAAACTGACCCATAGCCTGCCTGGCGTCCAGCTTGAAGCTGGATTTCTTGCCTAGACCCAGAAGCTCTTTGCTGTTCTAGGTGTTCCTTTTTGCTTTGGAGTCAGTGAATCCTCATATCCCAAGCAGACCCTCATCCTGGTGACATCTGAAGTGTGATTCCCTCCAACAAGCTGCGAAGCAAATGGTGGGATTCAAATTAGTGGGATTCCCTACATAGTGTGTACTACTGAATGGGTAAGTTTATATAAAAGCCAAATTTTATGAGCAAAAACAAGTTCACGGAAAAAAAATGGTTCTAAGAAAATTCATGTTTGAATGTTAAACTGAAATGGATTACTTACCTCCAAAAAATCTCTTGGCCCATAGTCTGCCTGCATTTCAAAGCCTTATTGATCAAATAGCTGAAGTCCCTGGGATATTCTGAGATACCCACAGGAAAGAGGCAAAACTTCAAATGGGGAAATGCCTAAAACCTTTACATTATTGAGGGATAACCTATTTGGCAGGTTTTTTTTTAAGAAGCAGAAAAGAATCAGAGAAGTGGACCAAAGGTCTCACATGTTGCCACATTTGGTAGCAAATTGCTTAAAAAAAAAAATTTCCCAGGCCTGGACAAAAGGATTTATCATAAAATGTGCAGTAGAACCTGAATGTGTTTATTTACAGTGATGACAGTTGTAATTAGGAACTTTCTGGTAACAGTAAAATATTACATTTATTAGTCATCAGAGCTGTCCAACCAACATGCCCAGTGGGAGATCTCATTTGGAGCAGGGAGAGCTTTGCTAAACGAAACTGATATAAAGTAAATGGTGTGTCATTCGGAGGGTGCTGAGAACTCATCGTTCCCATTCCTTTCTGTGGTTTGGAAGCAATCTCTACTTCACAGTGCGGGGTGCCTTGGAAAAAAAAAAAAAAATCCCATGTGGGAAAAGTATAGAGCTGGGGATTTTAGGCCTGCATCATCCCACCCGAATTTCTGGCCAAAACCCAGAGATATCCTAGATAATAGGCTTCTCTTTGTTGTGGGGAGTCTCTCGGTGCTGTGTTCAGGGACAGTAGCAAGCCCAGAGGAAGAGACAGCCATCTGAACTGTCCTGTGGAAGTCTCCGCTCCTCTGCATTGACTCCGGGGAAATCCTGAGCAGCTCGTCTCCTGATTTCAGTGCCTCTGTTAAGGGGATGGGTTTAAGCTTTACTTCTGTCCACGGCTGTAGCACAGACTTCCCTTGTGACTGCAAGGAAATTGTGAATTTAAGTATTCCTGTTTCCCTTTTCTAACGCAGATATAACACTACTACTCCTCAATTTCACCAGGCTGTTGAAAGGCTTAATACATTATTTTTTGTTTTGCTTTTGGAGTCTTTCTGGTGGAAGGTGTTTTGTGCTGTTAACAGTTTATGTATGATAATAATACTTTCGATATTTGCAGAAAATTATGTGAAATTAAAAATCTTTTGGAAGGAAATTAGTTTTAAAATGAGTAATTGACAATTTATAAAAAGTAAGCAGATAAATGCGGTGAATGTGAATCTATAATGCAATGTGCATTTTGCAGGTTGCCATTTAGTAAGTGGATTATGTGTCCTGCTAACAGTGAGAGTGGTCCTCATTCCTGCAGTGCCCTTAAAACCCATCGAGCAGCTGCTGCTCCAGCCTGTATTCATGCTCAGACTGGAGCGTGGTCTTGTACAGACTCTCAGGAAGACCCGTGAGGAATGGCTGGTTTGTCAGAGCTGTTGTCACCAGCAATGTTGAGTCAACTTGTCATTATCAAAAGTGGGCTACCTTGTGCAATTTATCGCTAGCATATCCTGAAGATATTCTAAAAGCTGGTTGTATTCATCTCATTTACAGTTCAGCTTAGTTCAGTCTTCTCTGCATTTGCAATAGGATGCGAACAAGGAGGAGTCAGTAAATGAGGACTTTCTAGAATCAATGTCATGGTTTCAGCTGTGCTGCAGACCTCATCTTCAGCACCAGCAGCTCCAGTCTCTTGAATAAACAGCCCTGGTGTAAAAGTCTTGCCAGTAGCCTGAGGATTTCCTCTCTTGTTAAAGGGTTGAGGTTTGATCAGGAAAGGAAACTGAAATAGTTTCATATTTCGTAGGAAGGGTTCTTTCTCTTATGAAACAAGCTATACTTTAACACAAGGTTATTCTTGTGTAACCACACGTGCGGGTTTTAGACAGGGTTATGAAACAGTGGGGTGGTGAACATTCAGTTGGAAGCATAGTTTAGAAACGCTGTAAATCGTTGTGCATTTGCACTCCATTCTCATTAATGTTCCTGTACAAAGATCAAGCTTTGCTTTTCATTAATTAGGAATCAGGTTAATCTAAAACAGTGTCATTCCTAAACTAGCATACTCAGGGACTTGCACCAGTTTAATTATTCCTGTTTAAAACTCATGCAAGTCAAACTAGTGCAACTTCCTTGTCTAAACAAAACATCATATTGGGGCTATGCTCAATGTTGAACTAATGTGTGAGTGCAGTCAAAGCAAGGCAGGTATCTGATCAGCTGGAAAGATGCTCAAATTGCACTATTCTACATTTCTAAAAACAGTTTGCTTTCAGTATCGAAAAAAACCCACAAAAAAACAACAACAAAAAACCCCAAATGAATCAACTGAAAAACAAATTAAAAGATGAAGATGATTTTATAATCCCTCAGAGGAAGTCACATAGAAAGTCATTATTCTAGGCCATGGAGCTACATGATTTAAAGAAGTTTTTTGTACTCCCTTTACTAGTTTCTAGGAGGATAAATGAAAAAAAAAAAAAAGAAAAAAAAATCCAGTAAGAAAAGGGTAATAGTTTTATGGCAGAATAGGTGTGTCTTTAGCAAAGGTGCTTTAAAGGCATGTTATATGGTAGCACATGATCTGTCATATGCTCAGTGTTACTATTCCTGTCTTTAAAGAGAGAGAAATAGGTTGAAAGTGCAGGTACGATCTTGCAGTTGGAAAATCTGGGTTGAAGCTCCATGAGTAGAAAGTGGCTGATCAAAAATCAGTAAGAAGTCTGCAGAATTCCTTTCCCTTGGACACCTCTCCCCAGTGCATGAGTGTGTGTACACACATACACATGCACATACATACACACACAGATTTTTGGAGTGTTTGGTGTTATGGTACCTGGCAATCTGTTTCTAAGTGTTGTGTCTTAAATCCATTCTTGTGTTTTATACCTACTTGCCTGCTGCCAATCTGTTATTCTCCTGGAATTGACCTGTTGGCTCAAAAAACTAGCAACATGGCAGCAACATGAAACTTTGGGTATTATACATGAATTAATTCTGTGTGAACAAGTCCCCATGCTGTGTTGCCTATAAATTATGTGTGCCTTTGTTTTTGTCCTTTCTGGAATGTATATGAAGCAAGAATTTTCATATGTTCTGGAAAAAAAGAAAATGGACCTTTGTACTCCCCATCCCATACATGCTTCTGTCCTTACATGTGCATATGTTGCAAGAGAAACCTGGCTGTGCTTTGTGCATGCATGGCATCTGCTTCTTTAATAGGACTTGGCATAACTATACAGTATTAGTTTTTCATCAGGTCTTCTGGGAATTCTTATTTATTGGAGTAACTTCTTGCCATTTGTCATAATTTGTCTAGTTGTCTTGTCGCAAATCATGTACCGAGTGTTCCTTCTGCAATAGGAATGTATGGGAACAACCCAAATCCACTTGTTCCAGTTAGCAGAATTGCTTTCTGACTCTGTTCTGCCTGAGGATTTGGGTCCTGGCATTCTTTCTCCTCCCTCTGTACTAAACAGGCAAATAGGCTTGAGAGATTACCCCAGAGATAGGATAAGCTCTGAGCATTCCT
>NW_010131306.1:22847-45041 GCF_000699245.1 Pterocles gutturalis
TAAGGCAAGACTAGAGAACTGTGGGAGAAAGCTGGAAGGAGTACGAGCAGACAACCTTAGAAGGTAATTTGTCTCTTGTTGACAGCATGGCTTCTTTCACACTAGAACATAGATGATCAGATTGGTGCTAATCAATTTTGAATCCACAAACTATTTCTGCTGCAGGCTGATAGACCATTTATAGACTGATCCTGCCTCCTTTCACATCTAAAATGCCTTTAAAGGATTTCTGTGTACAAGAGGATTTTCTTGAAAGATACCATCTACGTTACGAAACATTGTTTAGCAGGCCAGGTTTTTTGCTTCCTTGTTCATGATCCACACCAGCCTAAACCTGCAGAGGGAACTTGCAAGATTTCAAAGAGAAAAGCACAGGTGTCATTAGAGTGCTCCTGCCCACTTTTTGAAATGTTACAACAAACTTTCAGTCATTGTCAAAGGCTCTCCAGCCTCCAAAGTGGACTTCTTACATCCTGACTGTAGGTGAAAAAAATCTGATTCTTGATGCCTAAATGTACCTTTAATACAATCCAAATCCACAGAACACTTTTTAAATACCCACAAAAAAATCGAAGGAGCAGTCCTAATACAATCTCTAGAGATGATTTTACATTTATCTTCAGGGTTGTGGTAAACTTGCCTGCCCTTCGGATCATATTATTTATGAATGTTTTAAAGTTGTCAGCCTATCATTATAAAAGTTTATATTTCTTGCTGATTCTCTTGTCTGCAAATATGGTCTTACACAGCAGACATTTAGAAAAAAAAAAAAGTAGCAGTTGTTAAGTGATGATTTTGTAATTTTTTTTCTAAGCATTGTATTGAATTCATTTTCAATGTGGATTAAACCACCTATGGCCCTATTTAAATGGTCTGATTCTCCCTTTTGTATGTTTAACTTTGAATAACTGTAGCAATAATTATCTTCTAGGAGTTTTAGTTCTCATGCAGACATGTTTTGCAGGAAAGAGAACTGTATTAAAGAAATCTCTTTTTTAAAACTCTCCCATCAGCTCAGGGTGTGGGTAACAGAGGGTGAGTAAGAGGGGCATTGACACACGTTTCTTTGCTCTCTTCTGAGTCGTGTGCTTCTGTCTCAAGAAAGCATGGATAATGATTTCACTATCACTATCAGATCACTAATTCTAAAAACCTAATCTCTTCTATGAATGACTTAATCTCTTCTATGAAAAACCTGTGTAGGACTGACTTGATATTTCTGAAATCTCACAGAAACACTTTATATACATCCTGCTTCTCTGGAGTCTCCTCAAGCTCCAAAGGAATCAATGAAGACTGCTACAGCCCTTGAAAACTGGGCGTTCATATGTAGCTAAACGTAGCTGAAATGAGGATTTGGGATCACTGCCATTATCATTTAACTATATATTTATTTGTGTCATAGTCAAATATTTACCCTCTACAGTCTTGATTCGTCAGGAAATTCTTGTGGCCTTCCAGGCCACCTCAGCAAGTTCACACAGCAGCGGGCAGCCCCCAAACCATCATGCCGTTGGTGTTGTGCCGGGAATTTTGAGGATCTGCTTAGAGATTTGCTCAAAGAGATCACCTAATCTCCTCCTAAATGAACTATTCCCCTCTGTTCCTTGGCCAAAACTCCATACTTCACTCTGTGTGTGACTTACCGTAGCAGAGATAGATGGTCAAGGGCCGCCTGTCTTTCCTGCGTCGCTTCTGTGCTGTTAGTGGGAAAGGCCATCACTGACCTGCTAGAAAGTTTTTCTGTGTTACTATTTTTGCACAGGGGAGATATGGACTGCAAAATTTTTTATCACTTTAGCCTGTTAACTACAGAGGCGATGACTAAGGTTGTTTCTCTTCCCATTTTTCTTGAATGATCCCGTTTGATCTCTTGTCTTTTCCAAGAATTCTGGCTGATGTAATAAATATCCTTTTGGATATTTCTCTGACATCGTTAACCTCTGTGACGTCATACAACTCATCTGTTGTGGCCTCCGCCTTCATGTCGGTTGTTAGAGAGTTATTTGTACCTGTTACAATACCAGAGCTTTATGCAGGGAAACATAAGCAAGACAGCTGCATTTACAGAGGCACACAAGGCAAGAGGAGCTGCCATGTACAAAGGGTTATCATTAAAGGTGAAGGATGATTAGAGCAAGATGAATTCAACACTCATTGGTAAAAGATAAATTTTTATCATGTGATCTGCTTGATGAGCCATTTTGCCAGTCTCTGCACAAAGGCACAACACATGGCTCTGCCCACAGCTGAGAAGTATCCTGTTGAATGAGTGCTTCAGATCTCAGGAGCTGAGTTTTGCTGAGCAAGCTGCCTTTGTTTCACACTCTATTGACTTCCCTGAAACCAGGACATCAGTTGAGATTCTCCATCTCCCCTCACTGTCAAAATGCTTGCATGTCATTGCATGCTTACATACATGGCTCTAAAGACATGATGTGACGCTGGGGTAAACCATGTGAAATATCTGTGATGAGTTTGTGGGTTGGGTAAACTATAAATGCAATAGGAACATTTTTCAAGTGGGTTTCTTTGAGATTTTGGATTCCATAAAATAGTTATGAGACAGGTAATTGCCAAGGAAACTGAAGATGAGTTTGCAACTACGGACTATTGCCCCTTGGAAAGGGTCATCTCAGAGAGAGGGTAAGGGACCTGGAAAAAGATTGGAAAGGCTAAATACAAGGTGGGAGGTGGAGGTGGTGCTTCAGAGTAAGAAGTCTGTCTATTCAAGGCTGACAGAGGATTTTCATTATAAGTCTGAAAGGAAGGGTGAAGGTTGCTCTTGTAATCCATGAATTTATGTGCTACCCAGGGTATCAACATGTCACTAAAGCACACAGAATGAGATAACTTGTCCTGCAGTGACAGAAAAGTCTGAAAAATTACTCTGGTGTACAGCACTATGTTCACTAAAATGCCCTGAAACCATGTAGCCGTAAATCATTTACTGGCTGTGTGGCCCTATAAAGACCATAGCACTAGATATTTCAGTAGTATTGCAGTCTACTAAAGAGAAATTCATCATAGATGAGGAAGATTTTATTTAAAATAAGACTGTTTTCATTTTTTTTAAAAAAGAACAGAAAAATTATCTTTCTAAATTCAAAGGAATATAGGAGCATGAGGCAAAGATGATGTTCAGCAGCATGTTGTAATGTGGAATCCTTCAAGTCTCCAAATTTTGCTGGTTATTAAAGTATCTGAAATGCAGATGGCCACCAGCTGAAATGCTGGGTAGAACCAGAATGCCATGTGTGGCAGCAGTGCAAGTGTCACCAAAGTGTCACTCTCCTACCAAGAATGCTCCTACAACTGCCAATGACAACCTCAAAAGTCATACTTGTGTTTGCTGAGCATATTTGACCATCAAGTGAAACAATAAATTACTAGCATCAAGCGAGCACCATGGAGAGTCTGTGATGAGCTAGATGTCAGAAATACAAGAAAGGCATTTGCCCAAATTTGCCAACTTTAGATTTTGCAAGATCTAAGGACTTGACCCCAAAAGTGCCAAAGGTCCTGTTTTGAGTTGATGGTACCCAGAACTTTCCAGGAAATATCTGGCACATTGCGAGATTTGCCTCTATAAAATAAATGGTTTTCATTTCACTGTTAGAGAATGTTATCAGGAACATATAGCTACTTTTCAGTAGACTTCAACAGGAGGTGGAACTAAGTGGGAATTGCTCTGTTACTCTGAACAAGCACACATCTATTCTATACTTGAGAGTGGATGAGAATGGGAAGTCCAGAGACTTCCTATAGAAGCCTTCCTGTAGAGAACAATGTCACAACAATTCAAAGCGCCAAAAAAAAAGGTGAATTATGTAATTCCTTGTACAGTTCACCTAGGGGATCATGTGACCTTAGATAATTTTTTTTGCCAGTGCATGCTAGTCAGGATGGCACACGCTGTACTGACCACCAGTAAGTCTTAAAAAACATAAAAATCTTTCATTATTGTTATGTATACAGTGAGTGAATAAATTATGTATTTAAGTGAATATGCAATGTACTTATATATTGACTTTTAAAGTGTAATGGATAGACCAACATTAAAAAGAATTGTAAAATTAAACACAGACAGAAATAAAACAGTTTGTGTGGAATTCAGGTTCTTAAAGCTAGGATTACTGATCGTGTTTCTTTAATGCTAAACTGGTAAGCCAAAACAGCAGCAGTCATTGCGTTCTACCTTAATGCCTTCCAGTGCCTCCTGCAAAAAACCTGCATCATGAGCCCTAGGAAAAAAAAAGTTCCTTGATCCAGGATTTAACACTCCTACACATCTTGGAAACATCTAGTAATTTGGCCACTGACCCTCTGAGGTATTTCCTAGAAGCAGAATTGAGCAAGACTGAATTTTTTTTGTTGTAGGGTTATAGGCAGGAAGATAAAACATGAATTCTTGATTTGTAAAATATGAACCAAGTGTGACATCCTTTTAATTTTTTGTGCATTTTTAAAGACTACTTCAACATTTTCATTCACTGTTTTGCTGCTGAAATCATGCAGAGCTCCTGAAATTTTTATCAAAACCCCTTCATCCTTTGTCACTAGAATTACCCTTGTTTGTTTTCTCTGGGTTGTGACTCATCGTGATGGAACACTGGAAATGTGTTTTAGGGTAAATTTCCCATTTTCGTTCTTCTTAAGCTTCAAGATGACACCTCAATGTTAGTTATGTCAGTGTGGTTTTGAACGCTGTCATGTTTTAACTTCCGTAGTAAAATCCTTCTGTAAGGCTATAAGAAAGCCGCAGCAAGATTATTTTTGGAAGGCTACTCATAACGCAACACAAGCTTTATATTGGGAGACAGCTTCACATCCTAAGTCAGAATTGCTCAATGTTTTTTCTATCAGAGTGCATATTAATTTTGGGCTTGCTTCTATCAGGCTTAGCCTGGTATTGCTGTCACGTGTTCCCCAGGTGTTGCTAGAATGAGCCCTTACCAGAAAGTATAACTCGAAAAACCACTAATTTCCTATGGGAACACGAACCCAAAGGAGGTTTTCAACACATTCCACAAACTCAAACCATTATCATTAAATAACCTGGAGAGGATTAGATATGGAAAAATGAGTCGGCAGTCTCTCACCCACAGTGTGATGCTAATGAATTCCTGCGGAGCTTGGTCTGACGTTGCTCACGGTGAATCAGCAGTAGAGGTGTGAGCTCAGCTCCTGTCCAGGAAAGGGCATTGCCCAGCCTCAGAGCCCACCCAGCTGAAGCTGACCCCTCGCCCCCTCCTTCCCCCAACGCTTTCAGGGGTGGCAGAAGTTCCAGGTCTACTTCTTGGCTCTGGCTTTCTAGATTCACCTACTTCAACACATCTCTGCCTTAATGTAATGGGGTCTCTTGATGGTACGAGGCAGACCTTAGCTCTGTCCGGTCAAAACCTGTTTGTCAGAACATGAATTTCCCAGGCGGTCAGGCGAAATTTTAAAGGGCTGGAAAGATACATTAGAAAATGCTAGCCTGGCACCCACAGAGACTGAAGTCTGCTATTTACAGGAAAGCAGAGGCAGAGAACAGATGGTGTGCTTCCTCATACTATGCTCTCCATCACTGCCTTGTGTCAGCACGAATTTGGGGGGTACCACATCAAGAACGGAGATGATAGGACGGTCTCTATCCCCAGCCTGTTTTTTCCTCTGCATGCCTTGAAAGATACCAGCTAACACCGCGTGCAGCAGTGGTTTTATAATACAAACCCCACCGCTTTTAGAAAGACCTGGAACAACAGTATATCAGAAATCATGCCAATGGCATCAGTGGAGCCGTGCCAATGTCAGTCAGCTGCAGCTGACAGAAGACTCAAGCCCAGTCTGTGAGAATCAGACAAACTCGGATTTTTTTTTGCTCATTTGAGGATAGGATTCTGTGCACAGCTTTTAGTATGTGCACAGCCTTCTCCCAGCTCTCCCCAGGCCTGAAAGTCAGATGGATGTCTCATGAGAACAATTTCATAAGGATATTTTCAGTATTTCCTTTTTTGTTCACGTCAAAAAAGACATAAATGCAATTTTGCCTATCAGGCTTTTTCAGTATTTCCCTTTCCAGACTCTCCAAACACCAAAGAAGAACTGAGACACCAGTTGAAACAGGAGGATTCAAACTCATCAGGCAGATTATCTCTATTTAAACCTAGTCTTGGATTCTATCTGCCCTGTATTTTCAGGGGACTTTCATGGTTTTGGGGTTTCTTTTGCTGAATCCAGTCAAGAAATATTTTGGTTTCTTTTTCTGTAATGCTTTAAAATAGGAAAAACCCCTTTTGTTAACATTTTCTGCAGATTATTTGGACATTTCCGTGAGATATTTGTGTGGCAGAGTTGCCGTGTGGCAGATGTAACCTACTTAGAGACCTCCCAACCGGAGGGCTGGAGACCTCAGGTAACAGCAGCTGCGTGACAGGGGCAACATCTGCAAACCACAATGTTCTGCTTTTCAGCCCAAAGGTTAGAAATCTTGGTTAAAATGTGATGTCTCTTTCTTACCTATCTATTTATTTATAAATTAATCTTCCTTTCATTTTAAAAAATTGAGCTTTTCGTAAACTGAACGAAATGTCACTGGAAAATATTTTTCTGCTGATAAAGAGAAAAATCAGTGGACTGTCCTAGGGCAGGCTGGCTGGAGTGAAACAAGAATCAAGGTCCAATATGATCTTGGGCTGTGAAGGAGAAGCCTAAGTGTAACGTCCATGTACAGGCGCAGTGGAGAGGTTAGAAAAGGGGTGCACTCCATCGGTGTCCTCCTGTTTATCTAGGAATAGTTGTTTCTGCAGTTCCTTCTTTTCTTTTTCTTTTTTTCTTTTTTCAAGAAAAAGATAGAGAGAATATGCATGTGGAATGTTGTTGATACAGAAAAGATCATGCAAACTGTCCCCACTAAATGAGAGACGTCTGGGTTCAAAGAGAAATATTTGGAGTTCCACTGCCCCGGTTTTTGGTTTAATTAAGAAAAATATTTTTTAGCTGACTAATTTAGTTCATACTAAAGAAAAAAAAGCCATCAAATTGCTTAAGGAAAATCTCTTATAGCAATTATGTTGGAAAAAAAAGTAGATCCACGCTGAGCACATTATAATATTCCAGTGGTTTTTTTTAGTGATATGCTAGAAATGTATAACTGGGTGTTGGAGAGATGATCTGAAAACCAGGGGTTCTTTTTTTCCCAGACTTGGTGCAGCCTGCGTGACTTGGCTGACAGGGCTGGGTGTCATCTCTTTGGCATCCTCTGATGATGACGCCTTTCAATATTGTATGCCAGTCACCAAGCCCACGTACATTTTACTTTGGGGTTTCTACACTGCAACACGTTGACAAAAAATCTTACAATGAAGGTGACCAGATAAAATTTAAAAAATGATAAAGAGTGACTTGAGTGTCCCTCCCCATAAACAATCTCTCCATTTGCTTCATTTTTTAACCCGTTCATTTTCAGCTTGTGCTACCTTTGCTAACAAATGAGGAAATTCAGGTGTCTGTGCTTCCTTTGCACAATGTTTTTTACAAAATGATTCTTTGGTCAAGATATACTTTCCAAACCAATTTTGACTGTTATTACCTTCCTCTGGGATTTCTTTTGCATATGGAAGAAAGTGGTTTGCCCAATTTTTAAATGGAGAAGTTAGTCTATAGCATCACTACCTGGAAGCAATTAATGAAGGTTTTCGATATTTATTTTAATTTCAGAGCACAGATAAAAAGATCAGAACTAAACCACTTACCCTTCACAGTTCACCACAAGGGAACAATACAGGTTAAACACGAGATGTGGTGGAGCAGGAACGCGCCTGTTGTCAGGACAGTTGCAGCAAACATTTACAGGATTTTCAGCTTGCGACAAAAGTTTGCGGAATTACTGACAAACTCGATAAGAAAATGTTATAAAGATTATGTTTCAAATTATGAAAAGCAGTTTATTTATGTTTTCAGATCTAAATAAAGCATCTAGGATGAAATCCTAGCTACAGTGATGCCGAAGGCAGAACTTCAAGTCATTTCAGCGCAGTCAAGACAGCATGTCAAACTGCTCATTTCATTTCTGGCATCAGGAAGGAGGCAGAGCTCATGCCATAAGTTCAGTGCGTGTATCTCTCATAGCTCTCTTTAACACTGACAGAGGCTTCATGCTTGCTTTAAAGTCTTGCACTAATTTTTTAAATAATGTCAACAATTGTTCATACTTCTGTAACCTTTTGTATTCAGGATCTCACATTTTACAGACATCAATGAACAAAGCTTCATAGCAATCAGAAGGCTTGGGGACGGCATTAGTTTTGTTCTCATTATCCAGTGGAAAACCCAAGGTACACAAGGGGTAGCTGATGTACCTTCAGACACTTGGGACTTCTACGTAGAGCCAACGATAAAACCAAGACTTGAGGCAGCTTCAGGGTTTCTATGACAGTTACTGAAATCTTTCACGCTGATACAGCTAGGTACATATGCGGCTGTCTCTCAGGTCACTCATCTCATTGCTGTCCAGAAATTTTATTTTTTGTGGCAGTAAATGGTGGGCTAACTTCACAGCTGCTGTAAATAGACACTGTTCAACCTAGAGTAGAGGACTGGTGTTGATTTAAATCAGCTGGGCAGCTGAGTGCTCGTACTTGCATCAAAACCTTGTTCTCAAAGCATCAACCCCCATGCCTCAACGGATTGGCCACTTTACTGGAATGGAAACTAATCTGGCCAGAGCTCCTGCATTTTCTCATTCAGTTTCCAAAGTGGTCTTTTTTTTTTCTTTCTTTCTTAAGAGACCGGCCTTGGTCACACACCTTGATGTGTGGAATCCACGCACCACCCATGGAAAAGCCAAACATTTAGCACCTACTTCTGGTTGTTGAACCAAGAGAACCATTTATTCTTCTCAGCTAGTAAAGACCTTTCCTGAACTGAAAAAATCTTGTTAGGTTACTGTCCATTGCTTCCCACCGTTGCAGAGGAGGTATGGAAAAATCTCACAGCACTATTTTTAAAATTAAAATCTGAAATTTGTTGAAAATGCCTTACAATGTCCTGATTTATTAGTAAAAAAAAAAAAAAAAAAGATCTCTCCACTGGGGTTCAATGTGATGACAGATAAAATATAGAGTATGTGCCGCCATATGATATATGATCTAGTATGATTATATAAATCACACTGGAAACTTATCCAAATGATTGATGAAATGTATAGACCTTGTACTACCTCACATAAAGAATGTACATTGAAACCCTTTTTTAAATCACCAGCAGGAAAATCACAGTTTAACAGTAGTTTCGAAGCAATTTTTTACTTGTTTTCTGTTTAATAGACACTGTTGGATGTCTAGAGGCACCTGTAAATTTGGAACCCAGGCGTGTGTTAGGAGAAAAATGTAAAATCTGACTTTCACAGGGACTGAGACAGCTACTCCTGACTGCAGCAGGGTAGGTGGGTGGTCAGTGGAGTTGAAAATCCATACATAGATCGTGTTTTCAGGAATCTCTAGTAATCAGGGTGCACAAGCTGCAATGCTCGTCTCTTAGGAGTTACAGAACCAACACCTGTTGAAAATCAGACCTGCGTGTCCCAGACCAGCCTGCAGACCTGCAGCAGGGTCAGGGGAGAGCTCTGGGCACTGCTCTGCTGCAGAGCTGGGCAGGAGGTTGCTTCCTTCCAGTCCACGTCTCGCCAGTAGACCTGCTTCTGCTTTCCACTTGCAAATGAAGCAAGAATTGAACCCACGAATAGCGCTTATTTTCGGTGAAATAATCACCAAATGGATCCACTTCACATCAAGCTTGTGGTAGCACAGCTCTGCCGGAGATAGTGGAATCAGAGCAGAGATGAGTTTGTTGTAAAATAGTTACAAAATATGAACATTTTCAAAGGGATTTGTCTCTGCACAGAATTTTGGACCAAATTAATCAAAACTCCTCTTGTGTTGTTTGATAAATATTTTTGTCTTGGTTCCCAGGCAAAATGTCATTCATTGCAGAACAAATAACGGTGACAATATGGATATTTAATTGATTTTTTACAAGTGAATCTGCTGCTGCTGCATATTTGCCTAATTCCACATTGTTTGAATGTTCAGACACATAAAGGAAAGCAGTGTATTTGCATATATCGCTGTTATGTGCATATTTCCCAATTTAACGTGTTTACTGTGCTGTATACAATTTTAGCTGACTCTTCATATGTTTCCACACATTTTCTACTGTAGGTCTTAGAAAAGCTGTGTTCATATATATTTAGAATACCATATTTTTGTTCGATTTACAATTTTTTCAAATGTCTTCTAGTTTGGAAGAGCTAGATTGTTAGGTCAAGCCGCTGTTATCTCTGCTACATAGCATGTAAGGGAACAAACTACTAAAATACACAAGCAACAACAAATTTGTTCAAAATGTAAGGAACATCAGCAGTAAAGACACTACTCCACTGCTGAGTAGAACACACATCAAATTTTCTGTAGGTAGAAGGAAAGATAAGAAAATTCCAAGAAACAATGTTATTGTGTATGAAAAGTTGCAGAAGACTTTTCCATTAAAGATAAATGATCAGGTCTTGTATCAATACCTCAAACACTACTTGCAACAGGAAAGAAAGCTTTTATGTGAACTTGTAGTATTAGCTATATTTTAATACCTTTGCCAATGTTATCAAGGCTAGGGAACATTAATGCTCATTTGATTTTGATGAATTTGTCTCAGTGACAGAAGATATTATCTCTTTCTTGTTACGCTCACTGGAACATCCACTGGCCTTGCTTCTGTTCCGCTTATGTTGGCTGCAGATCAGTGTAGCACCTCTGGAGTTCAGCAAAATGTAACTACAAGAAGGACAGGCATTGTTTTCTTTTGCATATGTACACATAATTTTGAACATACGGTTCCAGGCATATTCTTGATTTAAGTTGTCACTAAATTCAATGCATGCTTGTTTTTAATTTTTTTTATTTTTTTTTAATTTTTGTTCTACTTTTATGTTGCACATTTGTTGCCCAGGAGATTCATAGCCAGCTGCAAGGCCTTTTTGCCTCTTTGGGCAACACCCAGAAGGATTTACACGAAGGAAGCTGGAAAACTGCATTGTATGAAGGCATCCAAAGATAATTAGGTTGTCTGATGCAGGGGATATGAAGAGAAGTGAGACTGGGGGTGGCAAATACAGTCTGAATTAATAACCACTCCTAGCACAGGAGATTTGGAGGGATCAGATCAGCTTTCATCTGAAGGCAGTTTAACTCCTGGCGAGGCCAACTCTTCCTTCAGAAACTAACCACACTGGGGAGAGGCTGAAAAAGTGATATTTTCCTTTTATTTCAACACATGATCCAGAGACAGTTTGGAAGACTTCAGTATCCCTTTGGCAGAAGAGAACCCTTCAGAAATATATAATCTTTGTTTTTGCCTTCCATTTATGATCCAGAAATGCCTAAACTGTGTTAGTTGAGCATGCTGTCTTGCAGAGTAAGATACAAAAAGGCTTGTGTCCCACCGAGGAATTCACAAATGCTGCAGTCTATTGAATGAGACTCAGAGCATCTGCAGTGCTGAATGACAGGCTATATATTTTGGAAGAATCATTTTATCACATTTTGTTTATTATTTACTGGCATGGAGTACACTTAAATTGACTTCAGAAATAACATTAGCTAGCTGCATCACAGATGTGAAAAGGAGTCTCTTTTCAGCTCAGGCTGATTTGGTTGAAAGTTGGCGTAATGTTGAAGTCATCAGAAATAGTGTGGCACAAAGTCCTCTTTAACTACCCTGTTAGAAAATGTATTTTTTTTTCCTGGTGATAGTGAAAATTGAGACATAGAATAATCCTGATGTAAGCATAGAGAGTTTTCTATGTATCCATCATACTGATACTGACCTCTGTTGCTTTGAGGGAAAGGCATAGCTCTTAGTAACACAATTTTAAGTTTAGCACAGTTTTCTCAGTCATTAAATGCTGTTCTCAATCTATCGGATTTGGGGGATTTAATAGGGTGATTTAACTATTGAATTTCTTATTCTTCACATCTGTCAAGATGTTGTATAGCACAAACAGATGAACACACACTGAACCTCAACACCTTTGCTGAATATCCTGAACAACTGAAAGGTGAATAGGAAACAAGATCTAAATGACAAGAGCAGGTAATTTTCTAGAGAACAATCACACTTTTTTTTTTTTTTTGGCTAAGTGAAATAAGCTGTTCCCTTTTAACTTTTCACCAGTTTAATTCTCCGTGCTTCCAGTCAACACAGTAGCCCTTTTCTGCACTCGTTTATATAATCTGAGTTTAGATATCCAGAACTATAAAAATTACCCGTCTCTACATTTTTCTTTTTTTTTCAGAAAACTTCAACTAATAAAGGTTACACATTCCTTTTCTAGCAGACACATGACATCATCAAAGTCTAGGTCTCTCTCCTACGATGTTCTGGTTTCAGCATCATCCACTTCTTCCCATCAGATGCCTTAATGTGGTGTTTTGTCTCTCCAAATTATGTCCTAATGTTTAGGCATCAGGAAAATTCATTAAAACGACTTTTTTGTGTGTATCAAACTCATTAACACCACTACCAAATAAGCTTGGTCTCAACATTATCCAGTTAAGAACTCTACTAACACTATAATTTCTTTGCAGTTCAACACAATGCCTCGTCTTTCGTCATTTCCTTAACAAATTGTTAAAGTTGTACTGGTATCAATATTTTTATCACCATTAACTGCTGAAATATCACAGGGTTAGGGTAGTCAGTGCAAATTACTTTTATTGCATTTCCCATGTGGAGGAATGACAGCTCTGAAGGATACATTTAAAATCTTTTTGTTGATCACTGATATTATACTACTTCTGCATTTATCTCTGGATTTCATTAATTTAATGACAAAAGGTACTACTGACAGAAAACTAACAGTTATTTAGACCGGTTTCCTTCTTTCTTAAACAGTTCCCCCATTTAACGTTAAGAATGAGAGCAGCTATACTGAGTAAAATCTAAGCTACGTCTAGCTCAGCACGCTGTCTCCAAGAGCAAGTGCTTAAGGGATGGAACAAAAATCAGTATTATTTTTTTTTACCAGAAGTCTCTGAACTTTACTTTTCAATGATTTCTTCACCATCTAGTTGTTTTGTTTCTTTCTTCCTTGTTGTCTATTTATTATAACTTGACGTTAGATGATCTATTCAAGTGCCTCTGTTCTTTATGGCACAATGTTGTTTCCCCCAGTCAGTCATTACAGATAACTTTACAGTTCTCACTCTGTTCTTCAGGTAGTTTCGAGAATTTTCCAACACTTTAAAATTAGGTTTCAGTTTGATCAGGAATTACTATTCAAAATTATCTGTGAAAGGAAATGCGATCCTGGCTCAGAACCAGCCGGTCTGATGAGCTGGCTTTGTGCCGCGGGTCTTGGATTCCCTGAGATCCCAGGGTGCGGAGGAACTGGAGCGCCTCGGAATCAAAGCGGACGGAGAAACCTTGGCACTCAGATGCTATGGCTCCCACGAGCTTCAAAACTCCTGGCTTCATGTCTGTCCAGGCTGAAAATGAGCCCAGAGCTGGCTAACCTTGGAGGACCTGGGAGTCTGGACCTTTGCAACTGGCAATCCCGGGACTTTCTGGGTCACAGGGCCTTGCAAACGTGTTCGGTAGCTCTTTGCAGAACCGGAAGCATGGAAATGTCTCTGTACTGGGCCACGGGGGGGCCTGGAAGTGGAGGTGACAAATCCTGCCTGGAAAGCGGGTTTCCATTGCAGCTTTGAACTCCCTTCATGAAACGTTCTCACAACAATAATTTGGTTTTGGTTTAAGGAGAAATAGTTGTGGAGCAGTGTTAAGCTCTGGAAGTTTCCGGATGTTTTGGTCTGGGAAACACTGGTACGTGGAAGAAGAGCATTTGAGGGATCTTGTGATGGCTCCAGAAGTTTGGTTTCAGCCCTTGTTCCAGATTTGCCCTAGAGAGCAAGACATGCCCTTGATTTTTTACGACCCCGAGGTTATTTTCACATAAGGGTATATGCAGATGCGTGTATAGTATGTGTTTATGTTGGAATTCCACAATGATCATAATTCTGCTTCCCCTAAAATCAGCTGGAGTTTGGCAACTGATTTCAGTTAAAACAAATTAGATGTTCATTGAGAAATAAACAGATTCTTTGGCACATTGAGCTTGTGTCTTTCCATAATGGTTACGAGGCTTGTTGCTTTTTAAAACTGGAATGTGGTTTGTGTAATTTACGGACATAAACTAAAATGAGAAGGAATTCCAGAAGAAAAGTGACAAGGTTGTTAGGGTTCCAGTAATGTGGATACTTACTGGTTTTGGTTAATTATTTTTTTTCCTAAAGGAATAAAATACATCTTTAGCTTCTGGCTACAGATTCAGAATGTTACCCTTCCTCAGCACTTAGGCTTACCAGAACCTTATGTGGGTGAAAGTCACTTTTAGTGACATGGTCAGAGTTCAAGTTCAATTTGGATTAGCCTCCAAGTATTCAGATGCTTACTGTATCTTAATATTTGACTGGTTATTGGGTAAGAACTGTATCAGCTTCTTTACTAGGCCAAATCTGGGCTAAGAGTCCTACAGGAAAAGGATTTTTTCCTTAAGATTTCTTGTGCTTTTTGCCTGAGGAGCCAGGAAGCTTGTAAAACAGTCTTTCTCTCAGACTTTGTTGCTCTTTTACCAGGCTCTGAATCTTCTGAACTTTCCAGTGATTAGTCTAATAGGAGGGTAAATAAAGGCCAGATATCATCCCACTTTATCCAGTCTGTTGGGACTCTCAGTCTTTGAGACTGAAAAACACTCTGTGAAAAAAAGATTTAGAACTCAAATTTTTATTTTCAGGCATATTATGAAAATTCAGTGAGCAGGAAAGAAGTTAAAAACATTGTGAGGCACAGAAACCAATTCAAAGACGCTATCTGACCCTTAAAAAATGGTAGAGGGAAAAAAAAGGTGTGATATGGTTGAATTTCTATCATAAACATTTTTAGCCATCAAAGCAAGCAATACAGTACATGTTTGGGTTACCAAGAGTAGAGATATATTTACAGCTCTATGGAGATCTCCAGAACTGAACCTCACAGTATGCAATCACTAAAATGGATATGAAAAGGAAACATCAAAATAATATTTTTTGCAAATGAGAGGATATTAGAAATAACTAAATGAAGTGCCTCAGATAAGGCAGAAACTATTATGTTTATTACTTTTTTTTTTTTTTTTTTTTGGCCAAGATTCTGTTCAGCAGCATTAAAGTTAAAGTTTAATGTTAAGAATATGATTAAGATTCACTACAGTCATCTCTTAAACAGAAGTCCCAATGAGGGAGATTCCTTTATAAATTTAGTTCAATAAGTCACCAAAGTCTGACAGTTAAATCTGATTTTTGTCTTGACCATATTAGAAAAAAAAAGAATTCTCTAAAAGCTTTTATTTTTGTATCATGCTGATATGAATGGGATTTGATATTATTTAATATAGATGATACAGAAACAGCTAAGTCAGATATGTACATGAGTAACTACGAACTGGCATGATTGCTAAAGCTCAGGGGTTTGAAGGAAGCTGGTTGTGGGGTGGCATATAAATAAACAGAAAAAATACATTTGTCTGTTTTTCAGAATGATATAGATAAAATATATTTCATTTTGTCTTATATTACAGCGGGAAATAGTGTGTCACAATGAACTAGACACTATCTGAACCTTTCTTAAACCTAATAAATTACTATCCCTTCTCTTAAGTGGGTGATTTTTAAACATTAACCAGCATGCCCTCATACAAAAACTCTGTCTTTTAAGTTTTATTTTGTATCACTCCTGCAGAACACAGGAAACACATTTAAAATTATATAACGGAAGAATATAACACTGTAGGTCACACAGATTGGCTCAAACTAATTTACAGGTCACTAGTCATGACCTGTCGATTAAGAAGTCGCAATATTTTCCATCATAAATCTCCCTTGAAGTTGTTCTTTCCTTTTTTGTCATTCATAAGCTAATCCACATGTATCACAGATGTTTATGCAGATGCATTAACATATTTGAAAAATACAAGTTTTATTTTAGATATTGTTCAAAAAGTGTTATAATTGGTTTGCAGAGAAAAGGGTGTTATCCGTGTGCCCCTAGTACACCTGCCTGAGCAGATTCATGGTTGGGGCTGCCTCCTCCTGGCACATCCCCTGAAGCACCAGGGCTCTCGTCCAGTCCTGGGCTGTGTCAGGGCAGTGAGACAGGAGTGCTCCACGCACGCTCCACGGTCCTAACCTCCTGCTGATGTTCCCACTGGAGGCGAGTGTTGGACACAAGGACACACAGATGTGTCCAGAGGGAGAGCGGCAGAGCAAAGGGGGATCTGTGCTCAAGGGCTCCATGAGGGACACTCAGCCAATGTGTGTCTTCATGCTCCTCGTATTGCTGCTGCTGTGGTGTGGGAAAGGGATGGGCAGAAACCTCAGATGTGCTAGTCCAAGAAATAGAATGGTTCAAATTGTTGACTTCTTTCGGCAGGTTAAATTAATCAAAAGTCAAGAAACCATTACAGTGGCTCTGCAGGGATTTGATTTGTTTTGATTGTTTCTGCCAAAATAGGAAATACATGTAAATAATATTATAATGCAGTTGCACACTATTACGCTGTCACTTGTGAGTGCTGAAGACTAGATTCATTGACCTGGGATTCTCTTTCCATTTGGTAGTGTCAAGATTTATGAAAACCAGCGGGTTTTGAAGATGTTCAACTTTTGCTTGAAGAAAAAAATGGAAGAGGGTAGTTTTGCCCTGAGGACAGAGATTTAAAGGTCAATATCCTTTGCTTTATTACTAACAGTGTCACAGGCTCTTATGTGACTCATTCAAAGAAAAAAAAAGTGAAATTAAATAAATTAATCCTTATAAAACTCTTGGTCTCTCTAAGTCTGAAAAATATCAAGGAAATATGAAGTAATAACTCATTTCATGTTATGTTCTTGTATGCATCAGGTCAGATCACAGTTTCTCCGTGTGTGTGCTAGAAAAAAAATAATTCCAACAAGTGGAAATTTATAGTTTTAAAATAACATAAGTAATACTTACATTTCAGTTGTGAAATATCAAAGTTGTGTACTTGGCTGATTTTTCTTCTCAGCTGAGGGATGCCACAAGCTTTGTATACAGGATAACTCTTGGATAAGACAGACATGATATTAATTCTTCTCAAAAATTATTTTGTTTATCAATATGAAACATTAACTGTCTCACCGCTACCTAAGATTCACATTCATATGAATTCAATGAAACATGGATACGGTAGCTCATACTGCACCTATAGGTGCTGCCTACCTAGAATAGTGGTTGAACACTTTCTCAAGTAAAAAGAATAAAATACTTCTCTATTAATGTGTCACATATCTCTGAATCACAGTTATCTCTTCTTATGTTAAATATTAAGTTACATCCTCATTTTTGGCCAGTACATCAGAATCTCTTGCCATTGAAAATATGCTTGTAGGTCACACCCATTTGCAAACTTCAGTGAGATGTCATATTAGATGGTGGATTTCATTTGTAAAAAGTAGAAGTATGAACCACTACTTTAAACCATTTAACTGAAATTACATATTGTAGTCATTATCTAAAATTATTCCATGGTAAGAATTGTCCGTAATAAAGAACACAAAGCTCTCAAAAATTTCCCATGTGTTCTTGCTGATCCAAACACAAGCAAGCCATACTGTTCATGCCATGATCTTAACTAGTGATCCACAGTGAAGGTGCATTTTCCTCAGAAAAAACGAATATCCATCATACATATGAAATTTTCGTTGCATCTGAGCAAACTGCAATGAAATTGTTTTTTAACTCTAATCAGAGGTAGAAACAGAATGCACTACTACTCTTTGGTTTCACAGATCAAGATCTCAAAAACACAGTTTCAGCAATATCTCTGTCATAAAGAAAATAACGTGAGGTTTAATAACAAATATCCCTTTGAAAAGATTTACAATCACAACTTGTTGGAACAGAAGACAGTCATTTAAATCACTGTTCCTACACAAATTTCAGTAAGTTTTAAAAACAATTAAGAGTGTTTAACAGCACAGGGCATTCTGATTTTCTAGGAAGGTAATAAAAGGACATTTTAATTTGCATAAATGCTGTGGAAGTCCTACAGAAGAGAAACAAAAAGTATTAATACAAGGCAAAATCTCACAGTAAAATAGTAAGATCCACATACGTTTTAAGCAGATTGTCTTTACTGTATTACGTGTTTTGAAACTGAAGAAAAATCACTTCTATTTCCTGCTTTGAGGGTACAAATATTTGTTCCTATGGCAGCTGGTTTAGATGTATGAATGTACGTATGCATCCATGTGTGTGTTTATATATGTACGCCTTCTGTGTTTCAGTCTGTGGAAAAAAGCTCTAGCACTTGTTATATTCAATGTAAATGTACTTCTGTGAAGTGGGAAGGAAATACATCCATTTCTTACATATTTCTTTTGAGTTTCACAGTTAGGAGGTGAACAAGAGAGCACACCACTTTGGAACACCTCCCTGGGTGATTTAAGCATTTAATCTTTCTCTACTATGGATATCGTTCTGCCATGCTCTTTTAGGCAAAGTTCCCACTGAAACCCGGAAAGGTTTAGTCTGAGCAAGTGTTTCAGGTCTAAGCATTTCATTGAGAAACAGCTGTACGTAATCCCCTTTTCAAAGAGAGACTATGCTTTGAAAGAGTTTCTACATTGTGCTTTGCTAATTTATTGTTTTTAAACTTGCACTCAAAAAGCACATTTATGAGCACCTGATTTAGGAATGAACATCTGGGGGCTCAGAACAGATGCAGTGGGAGATGAAGGTGGCTGGAGGAATGCTTCCCATCTGCCGGTGCTCGGGCTGATATTGAACCTGTTCCCGGAGCAGGGACAGCAGGCAGCGCAATGGCTTTCGTATGGCTACAAATGGTGCGTGAAAAGCGTCACCGCTCAGCGCTGTTTGGGTAAGTTAGACCCACAGGTTGGACACCCAGCATGGATTTGTCCTGTCACCAGAAAGGATAAGCTCGTCAGGTCCATTAGGTCAGGGGTTGAATAGGAAAGGCAAGAGACCATGCAGGAGTTCCCACCACTGTGCCCGACTTGTAAATAAACAGGAGACTTTAGTCTCCACCATTATCAAGTCTTCTCTTTTCACAAACACTTAATTCAGCAGCATAAATAGGCTTTTTTCCCCTTTTTTTCTTAAAAGATAAAAAGACACCTACAGATCTTATTCTGTTTGCCTGGGCCTGTCTGCCCTTCTTTACCATTTGTGTTGATTGATTGCTTCTGTGTTTCATCAATTAAAAATGTTTTAGAGTACAAAGTCTTCAGCATGTTTAATAGAGTCTGGTTAAGTAAACATCCTCCACCAAAGCAGCGCAAGTAGAGCTTAAAATAAATACTGCTACTGTGCCAAGTTCATAATTGCTTGCACATTTAGCACTTTACCATGTCCTAAGCAGAACCATAAAAAAAGGCTTTGTGTACTGGAGCTGTCATGAAACTATAGCCATTTAATACTGCAGGGTATTTACATTTTTGAAATATTTGATTTTCCAGTTTATATCATGCATAGAATTTGTTTTAAAGAACAAAAAGCTGAGCCTGAGGATGAGCAGTGGTCAGGCTTTGTCAACAAACTAGCCATGCAAGTGCTTGAATAATAATTTCTTTCTGCCAATAGAATACATTTTCAAAGATACAAAGTGGAAGGATCCAATGCGCCTGTCACTGCCAGTGTTACCAGCTTTACTGGAAAGACTTTCATCCATGACTTTATTTCAACATAGGTAAAATTTATTATAGTTAAGTGACAGATATCTGTTGCATCCAAGAAAACTGACCTTAACAACAGGATGTTTCGAAAACATATCACTGAAAAGCTTTACACTCCGTTATATTTGGGGGATAAGAATATTTAAGAAAAATATTTTATGCAGAGTAATTTATGCATTAAAGTCAATGCCACTTAAAAAAAGGAAAAGACTTATCCTAGAAAAAGATATAAACTGTAAAAGTTGCAGAAATGTAATTGGAAGTAAGCATATATAAAGATAATGGCTGTGGCTGTATGGTTCTGGAAGACCTGCCAGGATGCTCCAGCAATTATCTGCCATCTGTGCCTAACTTATTTTCCCTAAAAATTTCTCACATACTGTCTTCTCTACCACTGCTTTAGTTTTCAGTCTCATTGTCTGGAGTGAGGATATCATTTTTCTACCAGTTGCTGAGAAATGTGGTTAAAAAAAGGAAAGCAGAATTTCTGAAGAAAAGGTAACTGAAGTGCTTCCCTGCTGGATTTAGCTTCTGCTTAAACCTGAGTTGTTCTCTCTACAGCCTGTTCTACCTTCCATGTCTCTTGTTTTCCCTCCACCACTCTCTTGGGCCTTTGTAATTTTGAGCCTGTTCATATGCTTAATAAATTACAAAAAGTAGAAATTAATAGTTATAATATTAGCTGGTCACTAGAGGGTTTGTGTGCTGTGTAACCTTTTTCAGATTTGAAAAGTTCCCACGCTTTACACTGGAATTGAATGTACGAGATAGCTATATGTGTATGAATGAGAAATCAAACCTTTAAAATACAGATTATTGTCAGAATTCCTGAAATTTGTGGTGTGTTTTACCAAACCATTGGCAGGCAGAGTGCTCTTTTTGAATTCCATACAGTCAGATTGCTATATTAGGCAATGTTCCTTAATAGATAGGAAATACTAAATTTGAGCTTACTTAATGTGCAATAACCATTCACAAAACTTAAAAACTAGGTCAGGAAAAGTTTTCCTATTTCATAAGCCTGCATACATTTAGTTGAAATAGTGTCCCAATAGTTCCAGACAATTGTTATGTTGTGTTAGCAAAGGGAAGTACTGCATTGTTAAGAAAAAAAATGAGTCTGAGTTGACTACTTCAACTAAAAAACACATCAAATGTTGCAATTTCCTAGCTGTGCAGTGATATAGGGCATTTGCTTGAAGACAGCACAGGACTGCAACTACCCCAAAAAAATGAGTAGCGCAGCCATGCTATTCACCCAACAGAAGAAACTAAAACGTTGTAGAGAAAGGAAACTTTAACAAACAGGTTCGCATCATTTAACAACTCAGTTAATCAATTTACTTCTAGAACAGATTGAAAGGTATATTTAATTACATACCATTTACAGTCCAAGAACATGAGAATTAATATCTGATCTAGAAGGGGAGATTTCTGAAGGAAACACTATCCTTCGGCAAAGGGGATGTATTGAAAGTGTTTTGTTTTATTTTTAAGGGAGCTAACTACTCGGGGAAAGATAGATAGACTTATCCAAGTTAAACTAGCAACTCATCTCCTAGTCAGAAAGCTTGAGGTGTAAACTCACTCTTCTGCTAGTGAATTCCGACACTGATTAAAAGGAGAGTTCTTTTATTTAGTTATTTTCATAACTAATGGATGAAAATTTGTATGTAGAGGACTGCACTTTCCAGTGTTACTTGTTCTACTCTAAGTATAAAAATCCCTCTTCCTTGTCTGTTTTTTTCTCAGAAAGACTAATTTCTTGAAATTACTGTATTATGAAAAATATTTCCTTTCATGTAGAAACAAAATTAACTGACTAGTCACTCAGGGCAAAAAAAGTATGGGAATGCAGCTTATATTTACTAGATAATAAGAAGAAAAATCTAAAATAAAACCAAACGCTGAAAATAGACCTTCTACTTACATTCTTATATTTTTTTTTCATATAAGAATTCATAGTATTTCAATGACATTTAGAAATCTGTAAAAGCTGAAAAGGAACCACTTGTTTTCCTGCACAGAATTATCACAAATATATGAAATTTTCTAATGCCAAATTTGGAGGTATTCTAATATTTCAGATGACACAGTGTGATACATGTTGTCATTCAAATGCCTGTGTCCCTAGGAATTTTTCTTCCACAGCATCCACAGGACGACAATGTTGTAAACTCTTAATGTGGATTTTGGAAAATCTGCTCTAGATAACCTCATTTAGTGCTCCCCTTTCCTGGAAGATTTGTCCCCTATATATGCAGCATCATGCTGGAAATCATTTGTCTAACTGACGTTTTAGTGCAAGAACACTTCCAGATGGACCCTGGTCAGGATTCCCCCACTTCCAATCTGTTTTCTTTGAAAATAAACTTCCAAAGTGGAGACTGTGATTCAGCAG
>NW_010131306.1:45072-64179 GCF_000699245.1 Pterocles gutturalis
AAATTCAGCGGTTAAATTGGAGATACTCTTTAGAAAGGGAAGACCACACCCATAGGTGGTCAGGCTGACATATTTTAGGGTCAAACTGGACTGTCCTTTTGGGAATATAAATGAGTAAGAAAGCATTGAAATAGCATTTTGATGGGTGTTTTTTTGTCCCTTCCCATAGCATGAATTGGAAACTAATCCAAATCGCAACAAGCTAAATAATACTCTTCCCTCCTCATCAGAAAAGTTTGATGAAATTACAGTGAGAGAGGTGGTTGAAAGACTCAACGAGATTAGGCTCAGGAACCTCACAATGGTTAAACACCTTTTGTGAAGTCGCTAAAAGGTAACAGAATAAAATGCCCATGTTACACGGTTTGATTTCAGTGACGAGAAAATATGAAGTGACAGATTTATCTGTACTGTGGTAGGTAAAAGCTGAGAAAAAAAAAACTCTGGTCTCAATGCAGGTAAATACCTTGAAGAAAGAGTTTGGAATCTGATTCCAGATCAAATTTCATAGCTAGGTCTTTCCTTTGGTCCTTTTCAGTCATAAACAGGGACAGAAGCACTCCAACTCCCGGCTGTATCTGAATTTTGAAGCTTGGCACTGTTTCCTGTAGCTGCCAGTACCAGATGTTTCTGAAGACGGTCTATTTATTTTTAACTCTGTTGATAGGAGCCATCTGCTTCCCAAATATCTCAGCTAAAGAATGACTGTGATATATATTTAATAATTAACTGGTAATGAGCTGAGCTGAGCAACTTTATAATTGAGTCAGCATTTGTAAATCCATTCTCTCACCTACCTAACAGGATTCTAGACTTTTGGGATTTGCAAAGCACAGGGTTTGTCAATGTTTTTCAGTGGGTGGGGACCTTTCTATACTGATGTCAAGCTAACTTACTTTTCCTTGATACTTTTCACCAATTCCTTAGACAAAGGTTATGAACCAAAATATCAGCAGAATATACCTTAAAAATAGTGCCAAAAGTCTCTTCTGAACCAACACTATATTCAACACAGATAACATGGCAGTTATCCTGTAAAAGACAAAGCTGGATCAAAGAAATATGGAATCAAGTTATACTTTGGTAAAATTGCTTTCTAAGATAGTTTTTTTGCCGTTGCTTTTCCATAGGGTGTAGAGTTTGACCTAATGATAAAATAAGCCGTTACTACTAACAAATGTTCCTGTTCAAAGAAAATAATGTCAGGTTATAAAATTTCTCATACAAATCTTAAACAGGCACACTGATCCCAATTTTCCCTCTGTTGATTAGAAAGAATTTTTTTTGCCTTTGATGATAGTTCTTATGGATTTTGGCCAGTCCAGCTCTCTGTTAAGAATCGCTGATGATCTATGATTTATAGTGGAATGTCAGCACCAACTTTGAAAACATGAATGTTCTTTTCTTCAGAATTGCTCTGAAAATCCCTTGAGAGGAGGAGAACTGTCTGGCCCTTCCATTTCCAGTCTGAGCAGGAAGTTCAGGGGAACAAGAAAGCTAGAATAATACCAGAATATTTGTACAAAGTTAAGGCTGAATCTGGAGTGAAATCAAGCGTATGCTTTCTTCTTTTTCTTTATTAATTAGGCGTGTAATGCTCATCAGCAGATGATTTTATCCTGGTGCTTTGGTCACATCGCAAGGTTGCCACAAAGCCCTCCTCTGTAATGAGAACATGACTCCAAATGTTTTCTGCCTTTATGGTCTGCACACCGTGGCAACGTCATGTCGATTTATGGTACCCTGGGAGGACCACCTGAGAAGCTGAGCCTGGGAGGCACAGCCAATCTCTGAACTCCCGCTGTGCTGTTAGATACCCAAGCCACAGCATGTACACTGCCCGGCGTCGTCTTCTCCTTCTTCTGCACCCATCCTGGTCTCACCTCCCCAATCCCTGCTGCTTTTACAGTCATGGTGGAGAGTACAACTTTTACTCTGCTGTGAAAAGCAGAGAAAATAAAGGCACCTTGTAAAGAACAATTATTTTTAAGCACTCTACTTCTCCATATTTAACCATAAGTATTGCCATAAGATATTTAAAGGAAAACACGTATAGTCAAACTACTAAGGTACCTAGCATCCCTCTTTTGTCTCTAGAGTAGTCAATGTCTAACAGTTCTGTTTTATAATCTCTACTCAGAAAGACATTTCCGTTGACTTCTGACTGATGTCAGATTGAATTTTATAGCTAAATCTTTTCCGTGTTTTAGGACTTCAGTCTTAAACAAGGACAGAAATGTTCAAACTCCAGTGCTGTCTTTGAATTGTGTAGGTTGGAGGATATCTAAGGCAATTTCACCTGCCTTGGCACGAAAGGAAAACAGGGAGGGTGGGTGAGAAAGAATAACTGTGAAGCTGAACTTCTTCAGGGATGGACAATTTGTCAGCTCTGTTCTGTAGGATCAAGGAAACGTGTCGAGTGAAATCAAGATGGACTGAAATTTGTTCACAAAACAATATAGGAGTGGAACACAAGGAATGCCTCATTGCAACATGTCTCTTTTCAAAGCTGGCCCTGAAAAGAGCTCTGCATGGGGCCCATTAAAATTCTGCAGTCATGGTCCGCCAACAGAGCAGGACACGTGATGAATAAAGGTCTTTGGGGAAAACCAGATTGCTTTGTTGTAACCTGATGGTTCGGTCTTGAAAACTCTACTGTCACTAGTCTGCCTATTGGCTTCAGTCTCATGATGGAGTCCTCAGGACTATTTAAAGAAAAATCAGCTCTGCAGACTCATCAGAAACCCCCTCCAGTCCAAATATACATCCTTTTGCAGCTTCTTCACCCTGTTGCTTCCGTTAGGCAAAGCATATGTATTGTTCTTTCTTTTTTTTAATTGAAAATATGAGATGGCATGTGAGGATGATTGTGCATATTATTTGCAATTTTGTATAAAGAGACAGGGTAGTATCTTTTTGCACAAAAATTGACAAAAAACCGCTGAGTTTACGACCCCAGAGGAAGAGTTAGCCAGGACTCCTTCACAACATAAATAGCTCCTGTACAAACCTGCCACAGCCTGCACTTGAGTTGGACCATATTTTCTAGAAGGAAAATTGAGATCCTGCCTTCTCACAGACTCGAACGGCTAGCAGGAAGTGTAGAATGGAGTTCCGCTATTTTTGGTATGGTTTAATTCAAAGTAAAGTCTGCCCTTAATTATGGTTTATGAACACTAATGTGTACAATAAAATAGTAAATGCTATACAGCGCTGTTCTTTAAAAAAAATTATTTCCTAATGACTAACATACAACAGTTGCTCTAGAAAGTCCAACCCTGTCCTCCTTTCTCAGGCAGCACCCCCTTCATTATTTTCATCTGGATTTTATCTGAATAAAAAACGGCAGGATCTGATCCCATGGACTGTGGATTAAATACATTCAACAGGATAACTCATTAAGAAAACAAGTCAAGAGGAATTTTTCTGTTTGTAGTGTGAGAGATGTCGACAGCAGCTAACCTTACCAGCAGGCTTGTTGCTTCTATGTAAACCTGTTCTCTTTCAGATTTTTGGGACACGTTGCCAAAGAACTTTGGCAGAGTCCGTACTTGCCACTGCTGATCCCTTCTAACGAGGTTTATGGGTCATTTGAAAGCTGCAAAGTAAAGTGAGACTTTGCTTTTCGTGTTTTGCCAATTTCATTATGCTTTGGCTGGTAGTTAAGGGTCATTTCCAAAAGCCTAATGGACATTTTTATTAGGTTTCTACAGGGGTACTACTTACTTTCTCTTCCTGGCAGATTTCCATATTCACCATGACTAATACAACCTCTATTGCTATTTGACAAGAGGAAAAATAGGACGATTTTTTTTCATTCCCTGAGGAGAAAAGCTGTCAGCTACCAGAAGAATAAAGACTTCAGTGTTTACCTTTCCACACAGCCCAATGACTGCACAGAGGCAACCGGAGATTTTTAATGGATTAAATGAAACACAAAATGACATCAATGGACTGAAAAAGGAAACAATTTGCATATTTCTTCTTGTCAGTCCACCTTTTCTTCAGTGGCATATTGCTATGGAAACCAGTGAAGATCACTTTAAGATGGCTATTAGCTTTTCAACCAAAAAAACGGTCACCTTCATGAAAGGTTGCTATGCCATCGGGATGCCCTAAAGTGAACGCCAGGGTGATTCAGAGAGCCCAGAGCACCCGGGTATTCACTGCTGTCAGCACTGACCCCATGTACTTGCCCAGGCAGGACTGCCTGTGGAGCCAAAGGGGCGCGTTGGCCAAGGGAATGAAGGATCACGCTGCTGGGAGCCAGTCGTCTGCTCAGCACCTGGTCTTGGGAACTGACCTGGGCGTTAGAAAGACGTATTTGAGTGGGAAATCCTGGTCCCAGGATAGCTCTGCCAGGATGACGTTTTGTCACTTGCAAAGGAAGGGGAAGGAAGGGTTTTCGTAATACTGGGATTCTTCTTTACACTTTGGGTTTTTGCCTTGAATTCTCCTTTCTCAGGGAAAGTGCAGAGAATAGTACAGAAGCACAGAACTTCTTGCTTTTCTCTGTGCATCTCACATCCAGGCTCTGACCCCATTTCAGCAACTGCACGTGCTGATCCTCTACTTTATGGTGTGCTCTTCAGGTACCTTACCCCTCAGCTGAACTACACGGGATACATATATATATAATTTTTTTGTTTTTGAAACAAATTATAATCTTGCAGTATAGATCCATATGGGACCAGATCCATTATTCAGGAGAGGAAGCAGGGCAGGGAGAGTGTGATATTCTTTATTTACACTGCAGTGAGAGCAGAATTTTTTTAAGGATTTGGCCCTAGCAATTTCTGCATACCCATGCAAAGCAGGGGGTCAGAAGGCTTTCCCTTCTCATCATCTCCCTAGCACAGTAGCAAAAATGGAGCACCTATGGTCCCACCAAGCTCCCGTGTTGTGGCTCCAGCCTTTTATTCTCACTTGGACTGAATGTCACAGGAAAGGATCGCATGGCATGTGTTAATGCATGCTGCTGAAGATGTGTTTCATATATGTATAACATTTATATATATATATATTCTCATGCACATATAAATGTCTTTGCATTTGTTGAGCTTCAGAAAGATTACACTTTATTAACAAAACCTTGTTACCCCATCTTTTATTTAAAGGCCTTTAGGATATGTCTGGATTTGTTATAGTTAATTGGGTTTTGTCTCAGTGTCAGACGTTAATATGTGTTAACATTTTTAAATGCCCAAATTAACCATTTTTTTAAGTTGTAGATCTTGCTGGACTCATGATAACATTTTGCCTCAATGGAATAGATACAAATAGACCTGTAAATTAATTTCTGTGATTTTTCATACATAATTATCAAACATTTGTGTGTAAATTGTCATGTAACTGATACTGAATTTCTTAGTGTTTAGCTTCTTACCACATCTAATGTGTTACAGCAGCACCGTTAACATGTCTTTAATGGACTGACTTTGTTAAGTTTAGGAACTCTCTGTGTTTCCTTCATTGTGTTTCAACACCCCAGGAGTCCCTGTACGCTGTGCAGGCAAGAACAAAACTCACTCGAGCATCGTGGACTCCTGCGGGGATTAGAAATGTCTTGGTTTGTCTGTCCTGGTGAACCTCTCTCTTATTTCTGACTATCTAGCTCTCTGCAACATATTTATAGTATGGAGCTGTGAGATACCCTCAGATACTAATTTTCTACGTGTCCGTGTTAATTTCTTACATTTGAATGCCAATATTGTTTTAACAACTTTTAGTTTTACCTGTCAGGATAATCTTAATCTTATTGCAAAATGTGAGATAAGTCTGTGCCATCTGAATTTGGAGTCCAGCTGTCTGATCCTCTGATAATTATCTTTGTAAAACAGTACAATGCATCCAGATTTTTTTTGTTGTTGTTATTCAATTGCATTGATTTTATAGAACTGACAAGTGATGAAAGAATATATTTCATCAACCCAGTGCACCAGCCAGATTTCCTTGCCAGCTCCTGTGTTCATATTCCATGCTTTCTGCTCAGGGACCGTATTTAGATTGGCACATTTTTCGTGCACTCTCATCGCTGTGGGACTGTTAACCTGCAGCTGTCATCTCTGCATCCTGAACAGATGGACCTCTCTTAGCTGCACGTGATGATGAGCCAGATAGGGTCCAATCTGCATTTATTTAACCGATTCACTGTATGAACCAGAGACCTGATGATTCAGTTTTTTCCTCTGCAAAATGAGAACAATGGCATTTTCTTATTTCCAAAAGGTGCTGCATAGGTAAACATATTAAAGAACGTGAGACAAGAAAATAATGGGGCTGTAGTTGGAAGAAGCTAAGCTGATGTCACGGGAATTGATCTAATAGATCCACTTGGACCTAAACAAACATGAGGAGGGTTGGATACACTTTTATTTAAATTATAAAACGTAGTTTGACTGAAACTGTTTGACAACTAAAATATGAAAGAAAAGTTTTTTAAAATAATTCAGTTTGCTTCAGCTTTCCAAAAATGAAGCACACCAATTTGCTGGTGGTTGGATTTGCAGACATCTCCCTAACACCAGGAGAGTCGTGACTTACAAAAATGGCATTTTTTGTATTTTTTACAGGCTGAATTTAAATGTTTCAGAAAGTACAGGGATCAAGAAATAGACAGAACTGAATTAAAAATATGTCTAAAAGTTGATCTTACTTGCCAGCGTCCTGCAGTTACAAACAATATCATTGCTTTAAGTCAAAACATACCCTATGATTGGTTTTAGAAAATTTTTATGAATGGACTAATACTCCCAAGTATAGTTTCAGCTCTTTACAAGAACTGATTACAAGATTAAAAATATATATTTTTTTTCTCTTACTCAATATTGAGTTTTTGAGAGCTTGTTCTGTAATAAGGGGATTTTTAAAGACTCGTTCTACCAGATACTTCTGCCATTGTCCCTGGTTGTTAGAAAAGTACTCTCCATCCCAAATAAGAGAGGTGAATTAAAAAAAAGAAAAGAAAGAAACCTATATGGAACACTCAGAGCTCAGGATTTATATTATTCAAATGGCAATGTGAGTTAAGCCCCATTTTTCCTAAAGGAAACCCAAGCATGGGGGTGTCAAATGGAGACAGCAGCACAGTAAGTTCTTGACCACCAAAGTTCTGATTTGTTCTGAGTCTATTCAGCTGGGCACCATGAAATGAGCATTTCCATCATGCCTGTTTATCTCAGATAATCACCTGCTATTTTTCAGTGTCCTTTCAAGGATCGGCATGCCAAATACTGTTATTATTTGATGGGACATCCAGAATGGGAAAGGGAAACGTGTACTGACCAGCTTCAGGCACTCGAGCTGTATGGTTACACGAGGAAGGCAGAAGCCCTACAGGAGCATAGCAGAGAGGAGGGATCTGTGAACAGCAGTGCAGATCAGCAATGCTGGGAGCCTGCCTTTGTAGACATCAGTGGGGGATGCTTAGGGCAGATGGTCTCAATAATATCTAGACCTGTGGTCTTTGCAGACAGCCTGTTGCATGTTCCTTTTGACCTTTAGGGTTCAAGTGTATCTACCAATATCCTGCTGCATGCTAATGCTTGCTACCGGCTTGTGAAACTGAGATGTCCTTTATTATTCTTTGAATACAGCAGAGGAAATACTGTGAAGACAGAGAAGATAAAAGGTGTCCCATTTCCCCCATTTATAAATTTTCCACACCACCTAAAGAGAGTTCTGCTATTCAGTTACCTTGAAATAATATTTACTTTAAGTCAGCCTAAGGTAGCTGTTAAATAAAAGCATTGCATTAAAATAGATAATACAGCTATAAAAGCTTGTTAAATACATAAATGAATTGTAAAGATGAATTGTTTAAGCTGTGAGTTTAAGTCTATATTGGTCGGGGTTTTCTCCCTCTGCCTAGCTAACTTGCTCTCAGCTTCCAAGAGGGTGGTAATCATGGCACACGTCTCTATCCAGAAGATATAACCTGGGGCAATGCCGGTTGGAAACCCCAAGAGCTTTCCATTAGGAGGGTCTTTCAGGAGCGCATCCTTTGAGTATTTATTGTGCACTGCTGATGCAAGTTCACTTTGCAGCGTTGTCTTATTGAAATCTTTGTTGAAGTCCAAGTTTTGATCCCTCATCTTCAAATGAATTTATTTCCCTTCTAACTAGAGGAATTCCCCTCACTGTTCCTCCCAACTGAAATAAGAATTCCTTCACTTCCCTGGAGGTGTCTTTTTGTATGATTAGGTTTTGTCACTTCTTCTTGGCTAAGTAGCAAATATCTCCTCGCATCTGCAAGGATCAAACTCCCCTTTTTTTTCTTCTCAGTGGTGATTCATTGGCATATTTCAAAGTGATATTTTCATCTTTCATTGGACCTTGTGTTTGCTCAGGCACACTGGTGAAATACCTTTTTGAATTAGATGAGATGAAAATTCTTCGTTCACTTTCACGCATGATAATCCAGGGGTCATTGTTCCTAAAGACATCTGTTTATATGGACAGATGGCATAATAATGGTTTGTTTAAACACTGTATAGAATAATGGAATTAGGAGTAAGAAATTTCAGTGTGGAAGATTTTAACATCCCTTACTTTCTTGGGGTATAAGTATACTGAGCTTTAGTGTATTTTGGTTCCTTCTGTATATCTTTGGATTCCTTTCTGCTGTCAAGACTATGGAAGAGTTCACTCTCATTTGACAAGTAGCTTATGTGAATTGTTGCTGTCATTTTTATATTCTTGTTCACAAAATATTAAGAATAAGCAAAGACAGATGTGGTACCCACCTATGTCTATTACCTTCTGCTTCCTTTTGCCCCTGCTAGCTATTTAGCACAGGCCATGGCTGGTAATACCTGTTGCTACAGAAGCTAAGACACTGGAATCCAGACATGATCTGAACTACTTGAAGTACTGCAAAAAAACCCCAAAACTGGCTAACCTACATTCCTAAGCACCTGAGATCTTCAGCTGCATCTATTTACTGTTATTTTATGCTTTCCAGGCACTAAGGTTCCTAGAATGAGTCTAAGCAGTAGCCGTTGGTTGGAAGCTCAGAGTAATATTTCTATCTCCCTCTCTCCCTCTCTCCATCAATTATTTGCAGGGCTCATGTTTTATCTGTTAGTTACCAGAAGCTTGACATGCAGCCAAAAGCTGTAAAGCAGCATTTTCCACCTGCTACCGTGGACTGCAGTCCTCCTTTTCAAGCCTGGGGAAAGCCTTAATAATCTGACCCGCAGAGGCACTAGGCAATTGAGTGAATGGCAATTATTTTTATTGAAAATCAAGGCTTACAGATTTATATATATTTAAACTTATATTTCAAAGTGCTGCTGCTGCCTTCATTACTTAGAGCTTGGCTATGAAGTCGTTTTCTGCCTGAAAGCACTTAGAATACTTTCCAGTTAAGCAATGACAATTTTCAGATTCTGTGGTTAACAGTTTCAGAGTGTGAAGATTTAACCATTTGGGCATTGAAAAAGTGCGTGCAATGCATTTGCTTTGTGTTTGGTAGGGTAGAAGAAGTGTGAGAATAAGTTGAGGGGAAACACTGGGCTTTTGGTTTTTTGTTTCTAGAAAGAGAAGGTGTGATGGTGTTGGGCTGTAGCTGTCCATGTAGCCAGTCACACTCTTCAGAGTGGAAATTCCCTACCAGCAGCCTTACACGCATGTTTGCTATCTAAACGTGGATATTTTCAGCTCATGACACGACCACTTCAAAAAGGACAAACCACGGCGTATGCAAACACACTGCTCACCACGCCGCAGGCTGTGTTCTGCTCTGCCTTGAGGATCACTACAATTTCCTGTGCACGCATTGCCAGAGCCTGGGGCTCTTCAGTGCAATGCACATGAGATAAAACATTTTTTTCCAGTCACTTAAATTTCTCACTGGATACATGTGGATAAACATCTGGCATTGGTTTGAGGCGCAGATATCCAGGGCTGACAAGAGAATATTGACAAAGGAGAAACTCTGCGGCACAGTACGAGCACGGGCTTCTCTGCTTTGCCCTGCTGCAGAAACTATGCATAATAAAACTATGGAACTCATTGCCACTGAATATTGTGGAGGCCAAAACTATAAATGGTTTTAAAATGATATTAGATAAATGCACGAGGGTTGCGTCCAGCAGTGACTATAAAGTACAACTGCCTACATGTGAATTTACCCCAGGAGCTTCCTAAGGTGTGGGTATCCTGGAGAATGTACCGTCCTCGAGAACGTACACATGCCCTGTTCTTACAGGCCTTCTACTATTGACCACTGTTGGAAATAGGATTCTGAACAAGATAAACCTTTGGCATAAATCAATATAGCCATTTCATGTCTTTCTGTTCTTGTCTTTTTTTATTTTTTTAAGAAAATACTTTAATTATCGCCAGTGGTAAAGTCCCCCAGTATGTTTTCTTATTTATCTTCTCCTCTACCCCACAAACTTATTTCCCAGGGCAATGAAGCCATAGCAAATATTACTAAAATGTCAAGTTGTTTCATAAAAATTATCATCTGGATTCTTTTACTTTGATGATGGAAGCCACCTTGCTGAACCAGTCTCTAATCCTATGCAACAAGAACACAGCTTGCAGCACAAAAGTTTAACCAGAAGAAATGCTCTTTGCTGTTTAGGAACAATCAATAGTTTTAAAGAATTGCTAAATATTGAACTGGTTTATAGTTACACAGCTGCATTCTAGCAAGAATCTACAGGAGCTGATCTGTTCTCCAGAGTGCAAATGGATACGGACTTATGAATGCTGACTATTGAGAAAGGTGAAGATCCTTACTTGGCACAAATCAGCTGCACCTCCTCCAGCTGAGTCAGAGAGCGGAGGATACAGTCGGAAATTCAAATAGCAATATGAAAAATGTTGTTTAGAAAATAAAAATAGTGATTTGCACAAAAACATCATGTGAAGAACTTTGGGTTGAGCACTGAAATTATATATTTTAAAAGTTTCTTCTTCATCTGTTGCTTACTTTTAAAAGTCATAATTTCCCCCCTGAAACAAACCACCCCTCCTGTTTGGCAAATTCTTAATATCCTACATGCTTGTGAAGCACGCTGGGATGAAGTCATACAAATCCAAATGACTGTAACGGAAGCAGCATCAGGCCAGTAGTTCTATTGTTCCACTGTCATCGAAGCTTTGACTTCTTCCCACCCTCCCCCCAAATTTAAGGCCTCTTTCCATACAACTTACTATTCCCCCTAACATCAGAGGAACTGTGTGTGTGAGTTATGGATGCTAACTGTGTAATTTCAAGTGGCAGTAACGGTATTTACACTGCAGAGCTCCACGCACAGATGAGAGAAGAGGTCTTTTGTTAAATATTTGCTCCAGGCAGAAAACACCTAATGCAAATCACCCCCAGGAGGCAGATAAAATAAAGACCCTGTACTTTGTGACTATGTATTTCAGCAAAGCTTCTCAACTTAAATTCATTCTTCCATTAAGTACAACCTCAGTCTCAATTTCACAGCATCACAGTAAGCTGGTTTAGGAGGAAATAACTTGTGTTTTCGCTAAGACAAGAGCAGGAGATGGCTATGTAAGAAGAGACAATGATGCGCTGACAGCCGGTGTTAAATTCTTTTGCGTAAACATCTAGACACAGGATACATAGCTAGTCAGACAGCCACAGAGAAAAGGGGAGTTTTAAACAGAACGTGAGGAGGAAAGAAAAGAAAGGAAATGCAGCAGGAAAGGAAATTTTATGCTGTAAACAATGGGATGCAAAATATGTAGTATTAGCTTCATCAGAGAGATTGCAAAATATCACAGGGGTCAATGAGGTTGGACATATCTTTTGTCCAAATCTCGGCAACTGCACTAATCTTGCAAATTCTGTTGCCATAACTTGTTCACACAAATGTTTTGGCAGCCAACAGCAGAGGAGAAACAGCCTCCACATCAGTTTATCAATGCCTCCCCTCCTTTCAAACAAGTAGTTGTTGAAAATATCTTGAATGTCATGTGTTGAACCACGCTGCCTGCTCAGGTTCATCAAGTGCTCGAGCTGTTCCAGGAATTGCTGCAGGTAAAAACCACCAAGGGATGAGTAGGGTACATTTACACTCACAGCCTGAGGGCAGGATGGTAAATGTTCCTAAATCCCTTAAAGTGCTAAGTAGCAGCGGAAAGGCTAGGTACCAGCACTGTGTAGCATCCCTTATCTTTTAAAACTCCTGTGGAACCTGAAACTTTGGTGAGGGAAGACTGGAATTTACTGTATTTGGGATCACATCTTCATAAAGGGAATGCAACGAATGAATAAGTTAATAAGATGAGTACCATAAATTCCACAATGGAAAACAGATGAAGAAGCCAGTAGATAAAACCTTTATGTTAAATACGCTGACAGTAAAGATTAGGGTAATGAATGGCACCTTTCTAATTTCTGAGTTATTCTTGAAGCAATTCAGTTGCCAGACTGAGGGATCATATTTGATCATGCCAGCCCTGAATTTTCAGCATTTTTTTCCTGTAACCTAACAAATATTGTGCCAGTGGTTTTGTTGGTTTTTCAAATCATGCTTGTGCTAAAAAAAAAGACTGAGTGATGTGTTTAATAATACTTTGATGGCTGGAAGAATAGACCTGGGAGTAACTTCGTCTGGAAAGAAAGACTGGGTAAGAAATGTCCAGCCCTGCTTTATGTTATGAAGGGAAGGAGAAAGGGAGAGGAGAATGAGAAGAGGAAGGAAGGGGAAGGGAGAAAACAAAAGAGAAGGGAAAGGGGAATGAAAATTCCCACAGTTGCTTTAATGACAGGTGATTATCCAACATCTATGAATTACCTCATCTATGAAAGCGATGTACTTTTTAGAAGGAGCTGGTGATATATTTCTGTATTTTTTTGAAACCTGTATCTCCCCAACTTATTCTGTCCCTGATCCTTGACAGCAAATGCACAGAGCTCAGTGATTCGTTACATCACTCGAGGATGTGGTCCTCAATCAGGAGGGCACAGACCTCCTGATTAAAGACCTGTTTAGGTGAACAGGCTCTGCAGTAATCCTGCTGTCACTGCTGACGGGGAAGGCTTGCAATGCATTCTTGAAATCTGATCGTTTGATATTTTTATTTCCCATGTTCTTTATCTGAATCACAGGAAACAAAAGCCTTCTTACACAGTGATCAGCAAATATTTGGAAGAACTAAATGGATTCTCTGAAAAATAATGAAACCTTTTACATGTGAAATCTAGACTCTGCTGTCAGCTTTGTTTCCACAGTCATAACCCGTGTAGGTAATCACAAGTTGATAATCCAACTTTCAGCTGGACACAACCTCAAAGCACATTATTTGGAAAAAGGAAAGCGAGAAGCTCTGTTTCATTTAAGTGATGACTGATAAAAAGTGGTTCATTTGAAACCTGTTTGTGTTGGCTGTGTCTTGCTGTCCTTTGAATGCCTCTTTTGTGTAAAAAAAGTATTTTCTTAAAAGTAGGTGCTGGATCTCTTCTAGTGTTGAATGTGTCCATGACTCAGTATTGGGTGGTTTTGGTGAGCATTCCTGGTCTCAGGTTGTTGTGTGTAGACATCTGTATAATAGGTAGGCAGTTTCAAAGAAATCTTATCAGGTCCAAATCCTGTTAAATCCTTATTTTTTGTGAGGATAGATGTCTCTGTCTCTGGGGAAAAAAAAAAAAAAAAAAAAAAATCACAGGCTTGATGTCCAGTTTGTGTCTGGAGGTGTCTATTCTGATTTATTTGGAAGTCAGTCTTGCCAGAGCTGAATGCTGTGCAAATGTTGCGTATGTGGGGTGTCAGAACTCCTGGAATCACAACATTTCCAACCAAAAGTTTATTTATGCAGAAAATTTGTAGAGCAATTTTCTGAGTATCTTCCCACTTCAAACTGTTCCCAGATAAGAAATCTGTGGGAATTAGGTACAGAAACACATTCTGGCCCTAAACCACGGGTTCAGAAAAGTCTGATGCCTACAGTAGAGTTTTGGTGGCATGGAGGCACTTAAATTTAAACATTTTAGAAATCTGTGATGGGTTTGGCATGGGCTCACCCAACCTCAGAGCCCTCAGTCCAATTGGTTCTCATGGTTATGTTAAAAAACTCTTTTCAGAGAATGCCTAATGTATACCTGAAACCTTAAACTCACCATGAAGTACAGTGGCACTCTCTCTATAATTTAACTGCTTAATTGCTGGGAGGAGGTGGTAAATTGCATCTCTGTTCAATGATTCTTGCAACATTCATAAACAGTCTTTGGAAAAGAGACAAGTCCTTAGACACCTGACATTCGGCTGCCACATTACAATCCTACTTGAGCACTTTCTCTTCAGCATTATGAACCTTGTGCTCTTCATGGCATAGTGGTCTCGCTTCAGCTGGGAGGAGAGAGAACATATTTGACCCATGCTAGTCTATATTTCTGTAAACTCTTTCCTGGAAGAGAATTTGAAGACCTGTCACCCCTCAGACTGAGGAGGTAATCAAAGTCCTGTCTTGTACTCTCTCGTGTGATTGTGTTTTTGAGAAAATCAAACCCGGAGAATTCAGTTTGCTGTACCTAAGGAACTGACGGGTAGTCCGGGAGGAAATGTCTGACGGAGTATTGTCAGCCTAATCCCAGCTAGACACACCTGCCTGTTGGCATGAGGGAACTTCTGCTCACTGTGCTTGTGACTATGAATCATGTTCTTAAGAGCTTAATAACCCACTTTTAATGTATGAGGAATTCAGGTATTTATCTTTGCTCCAAAGATCTCTTTCTAGATCTAAACTTTATCACTTTTGAGATTCTTGTCCTAAAAGATAATTCTTAAGAATATTTCCAGGCTTTTTCATTTATATAAGAGATGCAATCTTGAGGCCTACTGAATAGCTTTTATACTGTAGAGGAGTATCTTTAATGAACAAGACGGTGAACCTTCTCTAACTTGGCTAACGCAAGCGTCAGAAAGGCAAGGTGCACGTTCTGTAGTCAGCGCTATGTACACAGTTTGGTTTGGCACTGTTAAATCTGTGTGCATTTGGCAACATTTGGCTGAACAGTAATATTTTTTTGGTTTTAGGTTGGCTACTTTAATAGTAGTTTAGGATTTCAACAATCATCTCTAAAGCCATTAATCATATAACTGCTCCTGCCACGGCCTATTGGGATGTATTAGTGAAATCACAGTACTAATGCTGACTTGTTCTAGTGCCCAGGATAAAGGAAACAGTAAAACACAAGAGTTAAGCTGTACTCTCATCTCAGAAACCTACAGGAATATCCTTGTAAAAGAGATGAAATGAGTGGGATAATCCTGGCAAACTTATCAGAGTGACTCACCCTCTTTCCTTGTTGAGAAGCAAACAAAGAGAACAAAATTCTACCCTTTATAAATACATCAAACCAGAGTTTAGACCCCTTCCTCCATGCCCCCCATGACACTAAGGTATATAACGAACGAACTATGAGACATCTTAAAATTCCAAATTCCTTAAAGTTAGCAATATTTTTCTGTTTTCCCAGACTACAAAAGTAAGAGATTAATTAGGCCAAATAACACCGAATTTAATTATTTTTAGCTCTGATTCAACAGGAGATTTACAGACAGATTAGTGGTCACCAAAGAAGTATTTGCATCTGTTGTTTATGTTACACCATCTCAGATCAAAGGAAGGCTTTAAACTTTAACTTTCCGTTTTCCAAGTGAGTAATGAAACTGGGAAAAAAGCTGAAGATGTGAGGATTGAAAAGCTAGGGAGTATTTAACATAATGATGCCAATTCTGAAACAAAGGAGACGTGTAGGAAGGAGCCTGGAGGTTGGGTCCGTCAAACTTCTGAACGCTGCTCCTCACCTCCCAGCATAGATACATATGTGCTTGTGCCTGTGAGTCATCCCAGGGATCATGGAAACACTCTGGCTTTAAAACAAAATTACCACAAAGACCTTCTTTCTCTCACCACTCATTTACATATCACTGTTGGTATTACTTGGAAAGAGTATAAGCTAAAAAAGGGCTAAATATAAGGTTGACTTTAAGTTGGCATTGTCCTATAAAAGTACTTCAAGTCACTCTGTGGATTTACATTTTTACAGAATGTTCTGTTCCCTTAACTAAGTATCACACTCAATTTGTCTGGATGAAAATATTTTGATTATTTATTTATGTTGGAAAAACTGTATGAAATTAAATTTGATTTAATGAGCTAACTAACTTGTCCTTTAATGGTATCAAACTTTCAGTAAATTTGAGAAGCACATGCAGTTCTAAACAAAATTAAGGGGACAATTTAATCTGATTTTGGAAGTTAACAAAAATATACTGAAGTATAGCTATCATGTTTTTTCAGCAATTCTGATGTTCTCTTCTGTGTTCTTTTCTTTTTAAGTGAGATAAACTATTTATATCAGAGAGGTTTGCCTGCATTTTTGATTTCAATGTATCTCTCTCACACAGTTTTCTGTGCAGAATGTGTTTTATTTTTCAATAACCTGTAGCTGTTTACAATTAATTTAATTTCTCCAAGTAAGAGACAATAAACCAGTGTCTTTTTATGTTTATATATTCTTTTACATAAAATTATTCTAAAAGGATATGTACAGCAATTATTCTGAAAGGATATGTACAGCAATTAGAAGTCACCCTATTTGTTATTAAGCCATCACTTTGCCGATGTACCAAAGGGTAGTTTTTGGCACTATTTTAGGAAGTACAGATTGAATAAAACTATTTGATCATCTAGTTCCTTCTTTTGACTGTCCAGGATTATTTGCTAAACACACCCCTCCAATGATTAAGTCCACCAGAGCTAATTATAGACTGTAAATTTCATTTTTAACATTCATCTCACTCTCTCAATAAAAGATTAGAGTTCATGCAAGAGCAGAATAGGCTTTAAGTATAAAAGAATTAAAGAGTATAAAAGAAATGGCGTAATCCCAGTCTGATTAACATTTCAGGACTCAGAAAGCCAGTTTATATTAAAAACCTTCTTACCCCTCTGGCTTTGCGAACAATATGTTAAGAGATGGGGATTATGAAGGTCCATTGCAGTGAAGGATTCGGGCACTCCTTGTGCTGGTCCAGCTGATCGACAGCACAGTCTGTGCCAAGACCCTCCGCCTTTCCCAACCGTAGCGATGGAACACACCCACCACTGACCCGCTCTGCCCATTTGTCACTGGTCACTTCATTCTTTGAAATGTCACTAACTGTTCATCTGAAGCACCTTGGTAACAAGAAGGCATATTGGGCTGGCATTGTCTTGGAATCATCCCTAGCAGGGTTCTGTCCATGTCCATGAGGATATTTGTTCACTAACCCATATAGAAGAGCGCTGGAGCAAGAAACAAATGGTAGGAAACCTTCTTCTGCCGGCATTTATATGACATGTAATTGCAGCTTAAAGCCAGTGTTAACCCTATAATGACAAAGGGAAATTAGAGCTGCCACATGAAGGAAAATTACTGGGACAGTCCACGGTTTAGTTTCTTACTTCACAGGTGTATCAGAGGCTTCTTGTAAGCCAAGATAGCAGCCTTGGGGAAAGCTCACGGAAGCCAGGAAGCCGTAAGTTCAAATGTGGTGTGTTTTTAGCTGCTCCTTGTGTTTCAATGTGTTTTATAGTCACCGCTGTTAAACAGGGACTCAGGCTCTCAGTCATAGCAGCAGATGAGTTATGACTGCCAGCTTCCCTTTTACCTGCTGAATTCACTGACTCACCTGTTGGATGCAATCCCTTCTGTCAGGATAGGAACAGAAGCTGCTTCTTACCCGTACAGAACCGACAGCCACATACCGGGGTGCGCTGTCACCGCCAGGAAAGCGGGGAATAGACCGAACCTTTGCATTGAGCTGTCTCAAGAATAATCCCTACCAACCACCAGTGATCCAGAGGCTGTATACCTTCTGCCTAACGAGACGAGAAGCAGGGTTATGAATGCATTGCATCCAAGTAGTCTCGGGTGAATCCCTGACCTGCACTGAGTTTCTGGGGGCTGGGCAAAGGGAAGAAAGGCAAACTACTTTTCTCTTACATTTTTGTAATCTCCAAAAAGAAATCTGTAGGGAATTTTGGTACTGCTGCTAGAGGGTTTCTTTCTACTTCTTGCATAGGCTTTGGCTTTTGGAAGCAGGCTGGCTTGTCTGTATGTCGGTGAAAAGCTGTGCAGCCACCCCGGACACAAGGGGACCTTGCCCTAACCCAGCCTAGCACAGGTGCTTACGAGAGCGTGAGCAAAAGGAGGGAGAGCTATGTTTTCTAAACACTCAGCTGTCGGTCTGGATAAAGAACTTTTAAACAGAACACAGCTTTGTAGTGGGGTTGAGATTTGTTATCTCATTTTCTTTGGCAAGTAGAAGAAGTCCTACCTGGCAAAGCAGTTCAGATCAGCCAAGACAGCTCAGGGCTCCGGCTGAGCCTCTAGTCCCACGTGCCTCAGACTCGTGGGTGATGATGAAGACGACGCTTTCATGCCAGGACCTTTTCTTGTGTGATGGCAGTGGACCGCAGTCTGCTGGGAACGGCCCCTCCTTTGGGGTGTCGTGAAAGCAGAGCTACTGCTGCAGCCCAGCTGGGAGAGGTCTGCCACTGGAAATGCAGAGACAGAAAGGTGAGCTTCAAACGAGCCCCCAGCATCCTGACCTCTCAGGAAGTTCAGTTCTCAACTGGAACTCTGCTGCTTTTGCTCATTTTACATCATCTTTCCTGTATCCTTCTTTTGAAATTAAACACCTTTGTGATGCTCTTGCAGTCGATTTGTAAAGAAAGGAGCAAAGTCCCGTTTTCCTGCTTCTTTGCCATCACGCTGATACAATGAACAGTGCCACTCCTCCCACTGTTATCCCCCAGAAATCCATCAAACCTTCTACACATTCTGCAGAAATTTACATTTCCCTCTCACTTTTCCTGCTGGGAATTTGTGGTAATTTATTTCCAGTGGAACAGAAGCACTTGTGTTTTAGCCTTCTTTTCATGTCTGAAAGTTAGCATTTTAGTCCAAATGTAACAATGGTTTATAATCCCTGTGTGCATGTTTGCACTGGTGTTAGCAGCATGCTTTTCACAAGGAAACAGTCTTGGATAGCATGTTAATAGGTTTACAGTGAGATGACAAACCCCAATGTTTGGTTTCAGAGAAGGTTAGAATTGCAGATGGCTAATTAATAATAAAATAATGGCATT
>NW_010131306.1:64210-98965 GCF_000699245.1 Pterocles gutturalis
GTTGGCTTTGGAAACCAATTTTCACCTGTTCTGGAGCTGAAAGTCAAAAAAGAAAAGTGTAAGAGTGAGGGGTGCAGTCCTGGCCAGACTGAGGTGAGCCGCAAAACCTCCACTGCCTTTGACAGGTCACGGTGCCTGATTGCATCTAACCTTTCTGTGTCATCCTTGTAGAGCATCATACAGGTTTTTTTCCACAGATAAATCCGTATGTGTCCTAACCCTGTGTTATTTGACCTCATGGAAATGAAATCACAGCGTTTCCTGAATGTAAAGCGTTGGATACAGATGAGACAGGGGTGTCCCAACGGGGAATGAGGGTTTCCTGGCCTGTTACCCCACAGCTCTCCTGTATGGCTCTGGTGGCTCTGGTGCTCTGGTCTCACCCCATCCGATCAGAGCTTCAGGCATGACATAGGGTTAATGCTGTTTCCATGGGCATCAGTACTGGGGATGGAAAACCTGTGTCCTGAAAAAGTGAACACCTATCCCAGAACATTATTCCTGGCTTTTTCAAGGCATGATATTTAGGTTTCCTGTGCTCTGGGCACAGGGGTTTGCCGGTGGGGCTGGGGTTCAGATGTGCCTGACAGTAACTCATACCGCTTCCTTGGGTCCTCTGGGAGCAACAGGTATGAGCATGACAGGAGTCACAGTCACAGCACCCTTTCAGTGCCTGACAAGACGTTTCATCTGTTTTCAGTACTGCAGAAATTGCCATGCTATAATGTTCTGACTACAGGGCATGAATGTTATTGCCGGCTAATGGGCAGAATGTATAACCATTAACGTGATTGCAACCTATGTCTCAGCAAAACAGCTGCCAAACTTTCCTAAGGATTCATGAACACTTTATTCTCTACCATTATGGTACAAAGTGTGATAGATGTGAGCATTATTGATGTCAAGTCTTCTTTCGATGGAATAGTTGTAGTCATAAGAAATGTTCCCCTAATTCTGATATGTTCTGCACATGTGGTTAAACTAATGACCTGAAAGGCTGCATTTATGTACAGCAACTACAAAGTCAGTACAACAGATATTTTTGTTACCCCTGAGGGAGAACAGTACCACATGGCTATCGTTATGAAAATGAGATTGAACTAAAATCCCAAATCTGAATACTTGAAAGTTTAGGAATATCTGTATTTGATTTCGAGCCCTGGTCATCTCTGATGCTGAAGAGTTACAGCATATTTTAAAAGCCTGGGATACTTTCCTTTTATTTAATAGTCCTGTTATTCTGATATGTTGGTTTATTCAATGTCTTTTTGATTACGTTGTAAATGCTTCTGAGTTATTACAAAACCACCCTTCTGAATGTGGTTTTACTTGGCAAGAAAACATTAGTCTTATTGTTACCCATGACCGACTTGGGATTTATTGTAAAATTAAAAGTATTGTAGAAGGAAGATCAAGAAAGCAAAATTAATGATAAATGCTAAGAATTCATACAGATCTAAGTGAAGGATGGACTTGAAATAACTGGTGTGTCTCATTTTGACTCATCGCTCTGTGTTTGAGCTACATTAATCATGCCAAAAGGACTGACACTTCACGTTTGTGAACCATGCAGGTCTGTCAGGGCCAAGGGCCAGTACATGTTCCTGGATTACAAATCGGAAATGACTGTGATTGTTATCCCTTTGGGCACAGGGACGCTGTGTGGAAATTTGCAAACAAAAGTAGCAACTGAATCAGGGAGAGAGTCAGTCTGCCAGACACCCACCGCCCCGCTGGGAATGCAAGAGCAGCCACGGGTGCCAGGAAGCCTGGGGGCTCAGTTCGCTGATTGCTGGGAAGATACACATACTTAGGTTGTCCAAAGGATACATCCAAACCGTTCCTTACTGTTAAAAAAATAAGTAAAACCACTCCGCTTTTAGTATAGTTCTTTGAATCTGTATTGAGCATGCATGAATCTTAAACCATTTGTGTCTAATTTTTAACTTGGTTGTTAAGCATAACATTTGCAAATACATGTCCGGTGGCTTCTGTTTTCCCTTGTAAAACCAGGTATATTTTCAAATTGCAGCATACAAACTGCGTATCTCTTTGTCTAGCAATCCCTTTCTCTCCTCTCTTCCTCCGTCTATCATTGGCTCCACCCATTGTTCCACATGAATGCTTATGCACACGCACGATGGGTTATGCTTATGTGAATTTGTTTGCCCTATCTTTGTTAATAACAGCAATAAGAACCGTGCATCAACCAGAGAAAGAGAAACTACTGACAATGAGTTACCAGATACGAAGTTGAAGGCTGAAACCTTCCCCACTTTAGCTCACGATTTTATGACTTGAAATGGAATGCCTCAAAATAACATTGACTTCCAGGAAGAGCTGTAATTGTGATAAACTGAAGTAGGAGGGAACAGTCTTGCCAGGTCCTCAAAAAAAAAAAAACCAAACAAACAAACAAAAAAACAAAACAAAAAAAACACAACAACAACAAAAAAACCCCAAACAAAAAGAGAGGAAAAATGCTGCTCCCAAAGCAAGGCATTATGAGGGAGACACTTCCATCATTCCTTTTGTCTCCTCTTTACAGTGACTTCAGTGAAGGAATATCTCCAAAAGACTTAAATTTTCAGATTTTCCCTAAATTTAAATGTTTGGACCAGTTTTAATATACAGAATTAGGGCAAAATAAGAGATTTTCAACCCAATTTTCTTGTTGCTACTACTGAGTTTGTGCTCAGTGTTAAATACAGATCAACCTGGTTCTGCTCCTCATGGTGGTGACTCCAGTGTGGTCGTTCCTTTAGCAGCTAATGGAAATGATAATTCTTATTCCCAGTACACGAGCTCTCCAGAGGAACCTGCAGTTTTACATTTCTCACTCAGAGGCTGCAGCATTCAAGAAGTAAACTCAGGGCAAGGAACTGATCCCCATAATCCCATCCTGAATCTCACCCCAATAACTGTGGATGAAGGAGATTGCATTCACACACGTTTAGCACACTAAAGGAAACCTGTGGTCGCTCCCTTTCAAAATCCCCAGATGAGTTCAAAGAAAAGAGGGACCAGAATTGTCTTTATATGCTTTGGCTGCTCTCATATTTCCTATGAAAAAGGTCTTGTCTTTCTATACAATTATTAAAGCCATAACAGGATACATATCTAGAACGATGCCGTTTCAGACAAACCAAGGGACTTTCATCTTACTGAGTTTCACAGTCTTTCCTGCACGCTAAAATGAGTACCTGATATCTCATTACAGAGTTTAGTGAACTTCGATCTTTACATTGCTGCTTCTAAAGCAGGGATTTTATAGTCTATTTAGTGGAATGAATTAGTCTTTAATTTATATATACATAGATGTACGTGCTTGTGCAAATATGTATAGGTACACTGAGCCAGTGACAGTTTCCACCTGAAATTTTCATGCATGTTTCTCATTTTCATAATTATTGGAAGGAATTATTTGGCAACATTTTTATTTCCATACTTTAATTCACTGTTTGCCATGTATTCAATCAATTAGTTCCACCAGCACACGAAGAAACCAAATTCTCTGGGGTTGCACATATTTTGGCAGGATCATCTTCCCACTATGCAGATTTTGACGTTCATTATAATGCTGAGAATTATAGGTATCTCTGGAGGCACGTAGAGATTAATGGCTATATATAGGATGTCAGGAATGGAAAGAAAAGGCGTTAGAGTTTGTACTAGTAGTCAACTTTTTTATAGTGCTGTGGGAAACTGAAATTCTTAGTTTACTGCTACAGATATTTCTGGAAATTTCATTTATTTGTGCCTTAAAATTATAAAGTGATTCCAGCAGAGTTGTATCAATATAATTTTTTAATGTTTGTATTAAAATTCAGGTAAACAATGTCATGTACTCCAGACAGCTATTATTAAACTGCTTGTGCCCAGATTATTGTCATAAAAGTCAAGTACCATAAATATAGTCAAACTTTATAGGACACAAATGAATATTTCTATCTACCTACATTTGTAACCTATAATTTAAGGCAGTTATTATGTACACACTCTTGTAAATCCATGCACATAAATACTGGCTGTGAGAATATATAAGCCCCTTTCTAGATATTAATTGCTGATAGAGTGAAATAGTTCCGCAGATTTCAGAGCTTTGTTTCTCTGGGTTTGGAGGGGAATGGATTTTACAGCACATAGAGGCTTTCTATATATTTACTTATATCTTTGCTATATGAGGTACCAATGCACAAGAACACCAGTCTTCAGTATACACTGGAACCACAGTGTTGAAGCCAAATGCTGAACACAACACATAAAGCAAAATAAATAATATCTGCCACCATTAGGAGGAGAAAAGAAGAGGTGTATTGATTAAAATATTCTCATTCTGTGTAGTATAGGTAGGGTTCCTTTAAACATTTTTCACTGAATAAGACATGCTGAGGTGAGGGATCTCATCTTGGCTGCTCAGGAGCTCTAGCTTGTCAAAGGCTTCACGGAGAGTCAGAGTCACTCAAGCAGACCATGAACCCTACTGTGACTGCAGGTATCTTCTGGTTCTAGTTTTCCCTGTGTTTTGAGGTAGAGTTAGCTGCATAAACACTGATCATGGCCACAAAGATCCTTGGCCCCACACTTCATCTGTTTTGGACAAGGCAAAACCCTGCCATGGCTCAGTCCTTACCAGGTGCCTGTGAAATGTCATGGGCATAACGGAGGAGTAGGTAACAGGATTCACATTTGCAGTAATGCTGGAACTGTAGGAAGCCTGAATTACTATTCCCTGTCACCCAGCAAATGATAGGAATCACTTTCGGTTTTCCTCACCACGAAGTTATTTATACGGAGGATGTGAATACACAATGCATAGCTCATGAGCTCTGCTGAGTGTTTTAAGACTGGTGGAATGCAAGGAGTGGATGTTTTGTGGATCTCTCTGGGTAAAAGGTAAAAATAAGCAGTTGCCTGGAACATTGGGAAGGTGTTTGATGGCCCGGGGGATCTTCTACTCCTGCAGCCCCATATGCTATGAAATTGCAGTACTTTCAGGGGTGTCAGTGCATCTTAACATCTCATTTATGCTTTAAAAAAAATCCCAAATTAAGACTTTAGGTTATTGGCAATCATCATCATAATATAAGGTCCTGGGTCTTCAGCTGACTTCGAGATTTTATATCAGGCACTGATGAAAGGCAGAAGGGTAATCTCCAACGAAAGATAAAGAGTAATAAAAAAGATTTGTGATTTCTTCATCAGAGAGGACCTCAGATAGAGAACCTAAGAGCTGAAGGCAGAGTTCATGGCAAGAAGGCACTACAGAAAGAAGAAACTTGTGCAAAGACAAGAACATAACGCAGCTGAGTCTTAATTTCACAGCCTTTATTGGAAAAGTGATTTCATACACAGAGTACCAATAATGCGCTCATATGTCACAGTGATGAGTGTAAGAAATCAAGCAGAATTAAAAATAAATTAAACATTATAGTACCTCCTATAACACAAATAAAAAAAATATATGTAGACTCCAAACTGTACTACAGCTTCCCAGGTTTATTGAAAGTTTAGCTATAAGCTGGCAGTGCAATATAGCAGTTAGAACTATTTATACAGTTTAAGGCTACATTTTTCAAGAACTGTATGTAAGGTAGTTAGGAGATACTTCGGTGGAACTAGTTTTCATTGTAAGTCGTATGTCCATCTTCAGGAATGGTCCATAAGGTGTCTAAATACTCTTTTACACAGAAGTTGTTCCAAAATCAGTCATTCTGAAAAGTACTCATCACCAAAAGTATCTTTGACAAAGAAAATTAATTAGTTGCACACTTTAATAGAAAAATATTTTTGTAAAAGTCCCCCCAGATGTTAATTTGTTTAGGGTAAGATAGCAGATGTTGCTTTTCCTATAATTATGCCTTCCCCTTCAGTGTATATTAGGGGTGGTTCACATTTGCAGTCAACTGTATAACCATAAAATAATTTAGTTTATAGGATTAAGTGGTTTGGAAAGCTAGATCAAGAAAGAAAAATACAGTTGACATTGTAATAAAATTTGTGAGGTTAACATCAAACTGGATAATTCTTTGAACCAGAAATATTGCTAATCAGAGGAAAATAAGACCATACTGTTCGGATTTACTTGTTATAAGTAGCTACCTTATGGGACTATTTATTTACTGTTGATATGATTCTCCATTGTGCTACTTGTTGACTTTATTAAGCCTTAAGGTTAAAAAACCGCAAGAGATCTAATATTCATGCAAAAGTCATTGAAATTGACTCTCAAAGCATTTTGTACGATTTTTTAATAGCTAATTAATAGATTTCCTTCACACAGATTTTTGGGTTTTAGTCTAGAAGCAGGCAAGTTTTTTGGAGTGATACAAAACTTTGAAAACAAATGGGAAAGGTTTCTTGAAGATGCCTCACTAAAAAGCTCAGATTGAGTTACCTGGCCAGCACAATCAACACACGGCCTAAATCAACATACTGTCTTTGGTATGCCAGATGCTTCCCAAGGAACTGAAGTTTCTTGCTCCCCAAAATTACCCATACGTATATGACTTTCCTAATTTTACTATTTGGTCTATACAGAACAGTTCCTCTTGATTATATTACTAAGTGTGGGTGTTTTTTTTAATTTCTTGTGGTTTTAATTTCTTTAATTTAATTTCTTGTGGAGACTCCTCTTTTTTATTGACTTCCTTCTAAAAGTTTCATTAGGAGATGAGTTTTCCAAATCTCTTCTCAGCCCAATGGAGATTTTACTGTAGAGTTTGATTTCAAATATTGAGTCTGTGAGCTTAGCTCTGGAGTAATGGAAAACCTGAGAAGAGTGAAAAAATAGAACCAGAAAGAACCATAAATACCATATAATCTGCTTGATCTTTACCTAAAATATTATTTCAGGACCCCCAGTGATGGAGTTTTCACACTTCTCCCACAGAATCCCTATCACTAAAACTAAGAGGTGTATGTTCTTGCTGTCTCAAGGCTCAAAGTCTGGGTATATTGCATTAAAAGAAAAAAAAAAAAACCCAAACACCAAAGAAAAAACAAAACAAAGAAACCCACAACAAAACAAACCCAACAAAACCAAACAACCCCACCAGAGTTTCTGTAGCCAGCTTTCCTCAAAAATGTTAGTTTGCTTCCACATAGAGTTGCTGGATTATTTTTCTGGTTCCTTTTGGAACTGAAATCGGCAAATATTCATATACATTTGATAACCAATGATTTCTCTGCAAAAGCTTCGTATACTCCATATTCTGACAGGCTTTTCTGTGAGTGCAGTTTGCTTGGTGATAAATTCCTTCTTAATAATAATAAATTCCCTTCTGCTTCTGCAAAAGTCAAAGGAATTGTGTGGCATTCTGTATCTTTCACCTTCTTAAAGCTTATTCCCACTAAGGCTGTTTGTGTCTTTATAAAATGCCAATTGCATCGACTGTCTCTGTTATACCTGCCTCTCCAGGGCAATCTGTCAGTGTGCGGCGTTATGACCCTCCCTCATGCCGGAAAATAAAGAACTGACCTTTTGTCTGTTGTGGTGGTATGTTACCCCTAGTACATCTTCAGCTGTGCAAAGCAGACACACCAAACAGCTCTTACAAAAACTATCACTGGTGCATTGCCTTTCTATCCCTGTTACAAATGATGTGCAATGCACGGCTAACGGTAGGACAGGGCGACCAGCCTGTTATTTTAACTTGCATTCTTGTTCTAAGGCACTGACTGTATGAACACTTAATGTCCTCTGGATATCACAGCAGTCCTTACCATGTGATTATATGAGACCAACATTACTTGATCAAAGTAAAAGAAAAAGGTCTTGGTCTTATTTTATTTATGAGCCATCTGCCACAACCCATTAGCGTTTACTCGGGCCCTCAGTTACAGTTTCCATTCTAATAGTTCCATTAGTGTTTGGGTGGTTTCTATGAAGATTATTCAATAAACATTGTCCAGAAAAAGCTAGATACTTTTAAGGCATAATCCTCTGGAATGTTTATTAAACAATAACCCTGAACCTTCTGACAGTTTTATTTCTGAGAACGTTATAATGTTGTTATGCATCCCACCAGTCATTCTGCATTACTGAAAACTCCCGTGCAAAGCAATGAGCCTTACCAAAAGCAGATGCAGCCAAATTAATAACAGGGACATCAATGCACTATAGAAAGCCATAGAGTGAGAGGGGTGGGACGAGGGGAAAAGAATGCAGAAAAGAATTGTTCCATTTTTGCAACAGAATGTAACTGAAATAAGAATAATGATATAAGGATTTGAAAATCCAAATGTAAAAAGCAGATCACCTGAAAATAATATTGCATTATGCATTATATATTTACTGCAGAGTATATTCAATGCAGAGTCTCTGGACAATTTGAATTCAACTTAATTACAGGATGAAGAGGTTCTAAAAAATAACTTAAACCCAAAAATGTTCTTGCATTGACTTCTGTGAATAGGTTTCTGCATGTCACGTTTTCTGTGAGGCCACCCTTCAACGGTCCTTTTATCACCTGTTAAATGGATGCTGTTCCTCTAGCTACAAAGAAAGCTCAGGCTAAGGTTCAGTACACTTAACACAAAGCCCCCAAAGAAGGGAAGGCTTCAGATAAAACCCAGTGCTTGGCCATAACGAACCTGGTAGACGTTGGTAATAAAAACAACAGGTGAAATCTCAGCCTACTGAATGAATGGGAATTGTGCCATGGATTTTAGCAGGACCAGTATTGCAACCAATAAATCTACCAAGCAAACTAAAAGTGGGTGAAGGGAGGAAGGGGAATTAACACAACAGAGCCTCTACATTATTTCAGTCCTTCTTCTGCCCTCCTCTGCCTGCGTGAATAGCTCCTGGTACTCCTGAGATGTGCTCACAGAAACCATCGTGGAGGTGGACTGAGTACCAAATATTTCCAAACGCTTTTAATGAGTAATTCTGAAACAGGAAAATCAGCTTTGTTGTTCTAATGAGTCAGTCTCAGACTCAACCAGAGGCTGTTTTAGGGGTGAGTAACCAAGGGCAATTGCCCAAGACCAGATACCATGGGGAGTGTGTTCACTACCACAATTAAAAGTACAAGTTATCCAATATGCCTCAATCTCTGCCTCTCTTCTTATTGGTCAAAACCTGCTGCAGGTCCACGCAGATGCAGTTAGATCTTTCAAATGCGATCTTTTCTGTAATGTGAGTAAAATAACAGGAAAAAAAATTAGAAATTTATTTGTCTTTCTGTCTTTTTGTACTTATACCCCTATCTGTATTTCTTTTTACTGATGTGTGAAAAAGCCAGTTTTCTGATTTCTGATGTGTGTTAAGTGGAGCCACCATATTTTTTGTGCAGGTTTTCCCAGGCATCTGTTACACACATGGCCCATGTACAGCAAGGCAGTTTCAGAAAGCTGTGAACTTTCAACACAAATCGAGCACTGTACTGCCACACCACAGACACGTTATCTGGAAACAAAAAACAGGGGATGTGAGGAAATGTGTGTGTTGGTATCCCATCACGGGCTGTAGCACGACTTGAGAGCCCTGTGTTCCGTTAGGATGTGAAAGCTGTGGGGTAAATTTGAACTTCTTGTTTAGGTGTTTCAGTATCTGGACCAGAAAGTGGAGAAAGACAGCCACCCAGCTTGTGGGCCTCTTTCATAGGGTTTGTTTGCATCAAAGGGATAGTTTGGAAAAAAAAAATTACTGGTTAGAAAACAACAAGAAACTAAGGATGGCTAAAAAATACATTATCTGATGCAAAAGAGATATACAGGCAAAATACTTCTGAGCATAAAAGCATGGTGTAGAAATGTGATGGATCTGTAAAATCTCCCTTGAACTAGCTTAATATCTGTAACATTTATCTCATAGTAATAAACTAAAACAGAGTACACTGGAAGTGGAAAATGGTGACATGCAGTGCAGACATTGTTTAGCAATACACAGTTTTCCTTGGAAATCTCATTTCAATATCTATCAGAGTATTCAACAGTAAATTTCTCCACCACCCAAACCACTCTGCACGTTTCCAGTCCAGGGTGGTCACCTGGCAATTCAAGCAAACTTTGGTTTTGTTGGAAATTCTAGGACATCCACTTTGGTTTTGACCATTGTGGGTATGAAGTACTTCTCCAAATAAACAAACCACCAACAACTGTTTTATACAGAAAATATTTTACATTGAGGCAGTGTTCTTTCTCTGTAAAAATGTTTTTAAAACTAGTTGGAGGTGCACATAAATGATCAAATTTCTAATAAACCTTGTGAGCTCAGCTGATGTAGCTTATCAGAACATCTAGCAGTAGTTACCCCTAAGCACAGGTATGTTTATAGATAAGATGAAAGCAGTGTTTATTAATCAGACTTTATATCTGACTCCTGTTCCTTTCTTCAGTCTTTAAGTCAACTCCATCTGGTTCTTAGTATTCAGTTGTGCAGCTTACCTTTCACAATGAAACATGCTTACTGCTGCAGAAGCAGGTCCAACGTGATTAAAATTATTAGGTAAAACAGTGATTGCTTAAGTCTGGAACCAGGTAACCATAAAAAACACGATCATCCACAAAATGAAAGGGAGGACCAAATCTTCACTGGGTGTAAGTTGGCTGGACTCCAGCTGATTTCGGTGGAATGTATTGAAGACAATGTTCTGGGCCAGCTTTCTTTATGATAATACATTATGGACCACATCAAGCAAGATGCCAGAACAATGCCTGTATAAGTAAGAAAAAAATCTCACTGCATTTTAGACTAGTCCTGGGTTTATGGTCTGTTGCGGCAGGGCAAGGACCTAAGTAGCTAGAAGGGAATGACCCTGCCTACATTAACTAAAACAAACTGAGACAAACGCCCCTCTCTCTCAGTTGCCCAGTTTATTTCGAGGGTCCTAATTCAAATTCTGTTCAACAGACTGCAAATATAAGCCAACCAATACCACAACAAAAGCAAAAGAGCAAAAGAGCTTTCTACATTTTTTGGTCTACAACTTCATTCTTGTATGGCCACGACGGTGTCTCCATGCCTTTACCAGTGTTTGGTCACAGCTAAACCAAGCTGCCTTCATCGATGGGTTGGTGAAAATCTTTGTGGGGATCTAACCCAGTAAAAAAACATATTGCTGAATGACTGTGAGACAGAAACGATCCAGGGGAGGCAGGATATGGTAGGATCTCTTCCAGGAAGGGCTCACGTGTAAGTTATGACGTACAAGTAGGACCCAGTGTTTTGCTGGGGTGTGCTTTGTGCTTTTAGGGGTTCATTTGGGAGCTGCCATGACATCTCTACCACAAACGCCCACTGCAACCTCAACACAGTTGGAGTCAGACAGGGCTTGCTCCAGCTCATGTCAGCAGGCCATGATACTTGGAAAAACATTGGGACTCTGTGACTGGAGGGGGCTACCTGGACAGTCAGGTCCCTACCCCTACCCCGAGTATCAACTGACACTTGGGCTCCCCCTGAAAAAGTTGAAATTTTCCCTTTTGGTGAGAATGTCAGCTATGCACCCTTATTGTCACCAGGCTGCCTAAATGGGTGAAAATACCACAGCTCCGACCTTTTCTCTTTTCCAGCTTGAGAACTACATTGTGGAAAACATGAAATCGGAGATGGTGCAGCTGCAGCAGAACGCCGTGCAGAACCACACGGCCACCATGCTGGAGATCGGGACCAGCCTCCTCAGCCAGACAGCGGAGCAGACGAGGAAACTCACGGACGTTGAAACCCAGGTATGTTCCCAGAGCGCCTTTCTCACAGCTGTGAATTGCGGAGCACATTTCCCCCCATCCTCTTTCTTTTCTAACGTGTCACCACACAAAAGATTTCGATGCGGGGTTTCAGGAAACACATGCGCTCTGTTCGTTGGTACCAGTAGTGGTGACGACTGACCCCTGTTATGTGTCTTTCTTCTGATTTCATTTGCTCAGTCTCTTCAGCTCTGTGTGTGTAAGGCACGCAGGACTGCCCAGGAAACTAAATCAGCGACTGACTTCAAACAAACAGCCCAGCTGAAAACTGTGAATGATACAAGTGTCAAGCTAAACAGTGTGTTTCAGGCTGAAACAAAGCCTTTGATTTCCGTTGTCGTTTGCCTCTTTACCATTACAAGAAAGTTTGTTTATTTTCTGCAAGATGTTTCCAGCTATTTGAAAAGTAGTGCATGTCTGCAGAGAGGGACAAACATCAGCTCCTTTATAAAACACGGTGTACTTGCTATTGCTGTAAAATTGTATAACACCGCTTGAATTTACAGAGCCATCTCCACATGATTCCTAGCATTAAAGTCACTTTTGTGATTGAAGTGACAAGAGTATCACTGTCAGAACACAGAGTGCAACTTCAAACTGTGCTTGCTGCAAAGACACCTGCTACCTTTTTGCCTTTTGAATTCTTTGGTCAGTTTAAGATGCATATTTTTTTTCCATGTCTTTGTTAACTTCCTATTGATCTTTGCAGCATGTGGTGTATTACCACCTGCACTGCATTCCCTGTGCATTCAGAACAGGGGAATTGAGGTGCTGCATTTGCCTGGCTTGCTCTAGGAGCTTATGTACTTCTTGAAAGTTCATATTTTCTGTTCTAAAGTCATTACTCACATTTACAATATCATTACCAAGTTATTATGAAATTGCATTAGAGTACACTGAGAAACAACAGTAATTATGAAAGACAGATACTCTGTCTTACACAGGTTCCCTCTACCTTTTTTTCCTACACCTCAGTTAGTAGACCAACATCCACTCACAAACGTTGTGATCTCAACTGACCAGTTTCTAAAACATAGTATACTGACCTATGAAAACATTGGGGAAAATCTTTAATTCAGTATCAACAGAATATCTAAATGGAAACATAAGACATGAAGACCTACAGACTCTAGTATCATATGTTAAACAAAGAAACAGGAGGTGTAGGAACTCTTCATATATCCCAGAATACCCACCCAGGTTTAGGTGTTGACTACTCATTCAGTTTCCTGTGAAAAGAGACTGCTCTTGGCAGGGATGGAGGCAGCCAGCTGCGTGGAGGGAGGTCTGTAGGACACAAGGGAGGAGAAGGGCAGACCAGGATCTCACACCTTTAGTAAGAAGCACTCATACCAGAATAAGGAGGAGTCTGAAGGACTGAAGGGAGAGCCTCCATCTCCTTAAAATCTCACTGACTCCTCCCAATCCTTGATCCATCCAAAATCCCACTGATTCCCTTTAGGCTTTCTTCTCCACCTGAACCTCCATTGATATTTTTTAGGCTGCTCCACAGGTGTATCCTTTCTGGAAATCTGTTGGTGCTTTCCTGTCTTCTTACCCCTCACCAACCTGGGTAATACACATTCAATTTCTGCCAGATCCCTCTGAAACTGTGATGATGCCTCCTGGCACTTCCAAATGATCCATCTTGAACAGTATAACAGCGGCATACTGATCATTTCCAGTTTTCTTTACTCCTGTATCCTTAAAAAAGGACAGCTCAGGTTGCTCTGTGAATGTCAACAATTCTAAACAAAAATAAGGCACTGGATTGAGCTTGAGAGACATTCTTTTTCTTTGTGTTCTGTAACAAATTCATATCGGGCATGCATAAGAAAATATTACCGTCCAATCCTATGATGATACTGATACATGCCCTTCCAAGAAAGGTCTGATAGGGTCCGTGTTAAAGAGGCATCGTCTTCAGTTCCAGAAGTGATTGCATCTCAGTGGTTGCGTGCACACATACCTACAAAAACTATTTACACACACCCCTCCAGACTCTGTAATGAACGACAATATCCCCAAAAACTAACCAACATTAATTATTATTATTGCTTTCATTCTTGAAATCATTCTATTATTTCCCCTTTTGAACTATTTTTTTGTTAAAATTTATTCTCTTTCATCTAGTTAAAAGGCTTCTCTCCATTTGGTGTACTTAGTAAAACTTGTGCTATTAATACAAACCACCACAGAAGTGAAAGACAATTGCATAGAGCAAGGTTTGGGATCACAGCATTCATCTTACAAATCTGTGTAAGAGTGTAAGTAGTGACAACATAAGCAGACACCAGACTTCTGCCAACACCGCAAAAGAGAACTCGGGGAAAGCTGAAGTAGGAGCTCTGTTTACAAACCAGCGGATGTAACACTTTGGCTTCGGTCCAAGTACTCTCACACTCTTCTGGTTTAAGTGTGCTTTGTAGAAATGCATGTTCAAGGCATGTCTCTTGTTCTTTCCACAGAAATTAAGCTTATTTGGCAGTTACCTTTCCTTTCTCTGCTGGTGTAGTGTCATTCTACAGCCAACAGGGTGCCAGCACATCAGCTGGTACCTATCAGCCTGGCTTGATTGAGTTCATTCACACCAGCTGAGTTGCTGAGGTTCAAAAGGGATTTAGAAACAATTTGTGATGAATCATCAAATCAGAATGAAGTGGTTGTATTATACTGGTGTAACAACATAACCAGGACAATATAAACATTAATGTTTTTAATTTATCCTTAAGGTGCTAAATCAAACATCTAGACTTGAAATCCAGCTACTGGAAAATTCACTGTCTACATACAAGCTAGAGAAACAACTGCTACAACAGACACATGAGATCCTGAAAATCCATGAAAAAAACAGGTAAGGGTGGGTAGTTGGTCTCTTTCTTACATTTTCTCTGTTCATCACAAAGAGGTCTGTGCACACTTTGTTCTAAGCAACTGATGAAATGGAAGAAGCAAATATGGTAGGTGGAAAGTGTGGGTAACATTTATGAAAAAGCTAAAAGAGCTAGATGTGAGCTTATGCTGTGTTAGCTCCTGTATGATAAATGTAAGTTAATTTTTACCCTTTTTCCTGTATACTGTAAGTTTACATCTCGGTTTGCTTCATGGCAACTTAGTCATATGACCGTGATTCCTGATACTGAAAAACATAGAGATAACATGTATGAGCACTTTCAAATAGAAAAATATTCATAATAAATTATGAAATTTTCCCCTACCTTAAAAGTGGGTAAGAAACAGAAAATCTTCAGTAGTTCATCTTTCTAATCTTAATGGATCCAAAGATCTAACATGTAGCAGGATCTCTCTCTCCTTTTGGGCTCAATTTTATATCACGTATCTGGAACCATAATAATATACATAATAATAATATAAGATACATAATAATATAATTATAAACATTTGGGTTTTATGTTGAAATAGAAGAAAAAGCTGTTTAGCAGCACATAACCTTTTAAGCAGTAAAGCAAGTCAAAAGAAGTTCCAGTGTTGTCCCTTTCTGCGCTAGGCAGTCCCTGTGTGGGACACAGGGGCTCAGCACCTGAAGTCACCAGATCTAGCAGATTTAGAGCACATGTGGTGGGGTGACCCTGTCTGGCTGCCAGACACTCACACAGCTTCTCTCTTGCTCCTCCTCGTCAACAGGACAGAGGGAGAAAATGTGATGAAAAAGCTTGTGGGCAAGATACAGACAGGGAGATGACTTACCAGTTACTGTCATGGGCAAGCCAGCCTTATTTATTGCCAGTTAATAACAGCGTAGGAGAGTGAGAAATAAAAATAAAACCAAAAAGACGTTTCTTTCCTACTTCCCCTTCTTCCCAGGCTCAACCTCACTCTTGACCCTCCTGCATCCCCCCTCCAGCAGTGCAGGGGTATGAGCGATGGGGGTTGTGGTCAGGTCACAGCACTTTGCCTCTCCCTCTCCCTCATGCTCTTTCTCTTCTCCAGCATGGCTCTTTAGTGAGGCAGATACTGAAGCGTCCTGCACAAGCTTTAGTGGACTGTTTAAATTGCATCCAGACAGTCTGCCAAAAACAGAAGCATGACTTTGGTGCTCCTGGACGGGGATCAGCAACTGAGGTGGAAAGACCTCGCCCAGGGTTATACGTAAGGAAGACCAACCCCACAATGGACAGGGAGCTGCTGGGGAAAGAAGGCAAAGAACCGGATAATGAAAAAAAGTAGCAAATGCTGTTGCAAAGAAATGTGTTTGCCAAATGTGTCTAGCTGTGAAGCTGGTCAAATAACATACTATACCATTATTGCTACTGGTTATGAAAACCAATTTAATATATTTAGTCTAACAGCTGTTTATAACCAAAAATTCCAGCATGTGTTATTACATTGAAAACTCTTGAACTTCACAGATTTCCCTTGACCAATTGGAAATATGATTAGTGTGGGATTAGCTTTGACTTCAGCCATCCCCAAATTGAGTAATTCACCTGAACTGTGTATGTGGGCTCTCCCTGTAACCCCTGGAGAGAGTAGGTATGTGTAGGAGGCAGTTCATTCTGCATATTTTACAAACCTATTTCAATTTGGGATTAACCCAAGCATTAGTTAAGTATATAAATACTTGCATTTTCATCTGCTGCCATCTGGTTAACAAGAAGACTTTATTGGCTGCTCAAGAGACTTGAGTCTTGTGTATTTAACAGTCTGAATTTATTTATTCATCTTAGCAACGTGTCAGGGTGTAAAGCCTTCGTGTCAGTAAACAGATAAGTTTTACTGAAGTTGACCTTTGACTTGGCTGACATTATGATGAAACGGTCTGTGACATGACAAAAGGGTCTGCCTTGTTTTTTTGGAAGAAAAAGTGGGGTACATGAAAAAGTACATTTTATACACAATTGTTTCTCTCAGAAGTATAGTTGTATGCAGATAAATGAAAAAGCACATGGAGTTTCATCTTATAAGGAAGCAAGAACCTGGCATGGTGGGTTACTCTCTCCTTGGGAGTGCTAAAAGTAGGGACAGGGCAGCAATCAATTGTCTGTGCCAGGCTGACTATGGGGCAACTCTTGGTCATCTCAGCAGATACGAGGTTTCTGGACATGCTGATGATTTTAGCTTGCTTAACTTTAAACAGTACTTACGGATTACACATCAGGCTACATTCAGCAGTTGTTTGCGGTTAAAATGTCTTCATCCCTCTCCATATCACTTTCACGTAAATAAAACAGATAAAACTCGTTTTATCTGCATTGACTACATGGCCATAAGCTTTTTGGAAAGGGCCTTTATTTTGCAGTAGGTGTACAGTACAGTGTAGGAACTATTATCAATGGGGAAATCATTAAAACACATTGTATACTATAGACAGATCATTTCTTCCTCTGTGCTAAAATTTCCTCTATATAAAATAAAAATCATGATCTTAACTTTCAAAGAACTGGATTTTGAATGAAAGTAACGCAAGATCTTATAGTAAAAACTGATCGTGGATGTACAACAGTGACTTGCATATTATCCTTAAATAAAATAAACACTGCGTATCAACAGGGGACCAGCGCGTGTTCCTTTAGACTAGAAATATATCTATTCTTGGCCTTTCTCTTTACTTCCTGCCTCTGCTGGGAAGAATGGCCATTTTTTTTACTTTTCATCCCACTGAAGTGAAAGATATTCCATGGCATAAGTAGAGTCACATTTGCCCCAGAATCATGTTTCTATTGAGTGCTCTCATGCCATAAATAATTCAGTTTTGTATGTTCCCACCCACTATAATGTAAATGGTGGTTTCTTCCATTGCCATTTTTTCTCCCACAAGAGCTTTCTAAAAACTATTTTGATTTATTCTTGAAAGATTTTCCTGCTCAAGTGTCTTTGAGTCCCCTTTTTTTTCCCAGAGTGTACCAGCTGCATTTAACTTATTGTGTGACATTTTTTTCAATATGCAAGTGTGACAATGACTTTTTGTTTACTTGAATGAAACAAATGAGGAAAAATATAATGGAATTCTGGATCTTCCAGCAATAAATAGTGGAAGTGAAATTTAAACTTAAAATCCAGCTTGAATTTTCAGACAATCCAACTAGATTAACACATTCAGTACAAGAGGTGGTGTATCCTACGAAAGGTGAGGACTGAAGAATGATTCTTGGATTTCCTTCTCACTATGTGAAAGATGAGGAAACACAATATATCTATTTGCAGGTTTCACATATACTAAAAAATACACCCAGATTTTGCACTTCACTTTTGTGATTCCAATGGATTTATCTTGTCACTGGTATAAAAAACAGGCCTACTGGTGCTAAGTGAGCAGTTACTTTAGTAGCCTTGAGAAATACGGGGACACACATTTTATATCTATTTAAACTGATCAGACAATATCAGACCAACAAAGTAAGCATGAGTGGTCAGCACCTAACAATACCAGGAAAATTTCACTCATGTAAAAGCAAGTACAAAGAAGCTGTCTCAATGAGAAAATACCATTCTTGCACTCAAAAGTAAGCATTTAAATCCTCTACCTGTTTGTCTTCTCATACATACATAACACAAGAAAACCACATTTATATGGCCAAAGAATTTTTATTCTAGGGTGATGTTACTTGTCTTTATTTATTGAATAGCTCAAAAAAGTAAATGTTTTTATCTGTATCTTTAATAAATCCAGATTTTTTTAAAGATTATTGAAGTGCAAAAGATGTCCATCTCCAAGATCTGGTCTATATCCTGTTTCACATGTCTAAACTGAGGCCTCCGAAAACAAAGATTAAAAAATAAAATAGTCTGAAACTGCCATGGTCTGGAATGGATTAGTGAATAGACTACCTACCTTATAAGGCAGATTGTCTAAACCAGACTTTCCTTCCTCTCCAGAGAGCTACCAGAGTGCTTTCTATATGTTCTACTTCACCACCTTTCACAATGACAGCAGCTTTCCCTGGAAGTCATTCTTTGCCTTCTGCATGGGCCCTCGACCCTCTCCAGTGTTATCAGAGCTGTTTCTGCCTCAGCCGGACACAGCACAGTTGCACCAAGGCATCCCACCGGCTTATATCCGGACAAAGTCAACACATCATTTTTATGGTCGAAAATAGATTCCTAGCTTCACCAAGATGAGTAGGTTAGACACGGAGACATGATTAACCTTTAGGAAAATTAAATTTGTCTGGGTTTTTGTCTGTGTATGTGTGTTTTCTTAATTTAATTGTCTTCTAGATAATGACACCAAAGAGTCATTGTCCAATGGATAATATTGGTATTTATCAACGTGAACAACAACATTTGTTTTTTACAACTTCATTCTATTCCTGAAATGCCTGATTAGTTTCCCCAAATTGAAGGCTACAATTACAAAAACCACACATAAATATGTGTATATGCATGTGTATATATGTACATATAAATATATGTTGCTTCTAGTGAATGGTGATTTATTTTTATTCTGAGTATTGTAGTTCCCATAACTGCTTCATCTGTCTAGGTCAGTAATGTTTTCAAACATAGAGGAAATGTATAGGAATTTCAAATGTATAGGAAACATATACAGTGAATTTACTCTAAAAAAGAGCCAGTCATTACATCATGCCCATAACATCTTACTGGAAAGTGTTATAAAATAATGTTATATAACAATTTCAGTCACTTTCCAGATTGTTGGATTAATTGATATAGAGACACCCTTCTTTTTGTTTTCTTTAATATCTATCTAACTAAATAGAAACATTCATTTTAACTCTGCCTTCACATTGCCCCTTTAAAAAATTGATAAAATGTCTTCAGCAAGCATTCAGTAAAGTTATTTCTTCATGGCATTTCTCTATCAGAAATTGTCTGATGTCACAAGTTAAAAAGAGAGAACAGAGTGGTCTCTCAACTGTTAAAAAAAAATCTAAATATATTTGTAATTGGTTTCACCCTGTTTTGAGATTTTTTTTGACGAGGCTTCTAGTACTTTTTTACTTTAAATGAGCAATAATAAATATGAATATAACAATACAAATGAACATTCTGGACACATTGGAATCAAAGGCCATAAAGGCAGCTTTTCTCATGTTGTTTAAGGATTTCTTCCTTTTGGAACAAGCCGGTGCACAAATCCTCAGTCCATGTGAAGTTTTTGCTTTTGTTCATTTGGAGCTTTGACCAGAGGTTTCTCATTGGTTCTTAGCAAAACACAATGAATGTTTTGGATTCCTCCCAGGAATACAGGGAGTAGTCCTATCCTCAGGGTTTGGTCTTATCTATTGTAGATTTATGGATATAGAAAGATCATTGCATAAATGCATATGCATTCCTCAAAATAGCTTAGTTTTGCAGTTTATAACAACAGGACTTTTAATCTACTTTGAAAACTGTAAAGGAACCAAGTGCTGTGACACTCCCATCTTTCCACCACATGTTGTTGACACACCACTCCTAAGCATTAGGATGTATTATTACTAAAACCATAAAACATCTGCTTTCTGTGTGTCTCTCTAGACAACAAGCTGGGAAGCTCTAAACGTTGTCAGCTTCTTCCTTCTTGCCTGACACGGCCAGTGTTGCTACAAATAAGACTGTCATCACCATGGGTTCGTTTACGATGGTCTTAGGAAGGCTACAGTGGGAAACAAATAGTGCAACACCCAAACTGTGGCACTGACAAAGGCTCTCTCTTACATGAAATCATTCAGATATGGAAATCATCTAGATGTGGACGTGCAGATGGGATGCTGTGGAATGAGGGAAATGCCCTGTACTCTACTGGGACATGAACAAAGAGAAAGGGAACTTTTTTTGTCTTTGCTTACCATTTAACTATAAAGCAATATTCTGACTTCAAGAATGGCATCTTCTCTTACATTGGCAGCACACAACACTTTCCATGGGCTGTAAGGTATCAGACTGGGGTGTGGCCCCATCTAGCACCCATTCTATCACAGGCTGCCAAGGGCCCACCCTGTTCCTATCCACAGTGCGTTAATATAACTTATAGTCTATCAGAAAAGTTAAAATCTAGAGTCAAAATGAGCATTTTAATAATTTCTGTGAAAAGGTGGACAGTAATTATAAAATTCACTTAGGACTTTTTTTTTAATTTTTTGAACAGTGTTTTATGACTAAAACCAGCCCCATCAGAACATTTTCAACCACTTCTGCCTCGCTAAACTAGTCTGACCTTCTGCATAACAAAGCTCAAAGACTTCCATATAAATATTCCCCCAAAAATCCATGTGAATCTAGAGCATAAAGGCATAATGTTTAATGTTAGAGTTCAAGTGATGAAAAAAATCAGCTACAGGTCTGATAAGGTGTTAAAATAATTTATTGTCTTTGGCTTCAAAATCCATACTTTGTTTTAGATTGAAACTTTCTGTCATCTGATTCCAGTCTACTGAAGCTTGTTATGCTTTCATTATCAATTAATGAGGCTTTTAGAATGAGATCTGTAACCCTTTTGTGTTTGGGACCCCACAAAAAAAGTGTTTCCCTTCCCATCACTTCTTTTTTCCCCCTTTACCCAGATTCTTCTGGCTTTCACAGAACTAGATATGTTGACATTACAAAGTACATTTTCTTCGGTATCTTTGCAAGTCCCACATTTATAACATTTCAGAAAAAGAGATTTGCTGCTTGGTTTCTTTTATTTAAAAAAAAAAAAATAGTACTCTGGTTTGTACAGCAAATCCAGGGCCTGAATGTAATCTTTGCATTGTTATCATTTGTAACAGCTCGTATTAAGGCTCCTTGATATCTAGTAGAAACAACTCCGTATGGATTTTATTACATTATTCAGTCAGGTTAAATGACCTGAAATTATGCAGGCTTCTTGCCACTGATCTATTATCCAGAAGTAAAAACAAAGGTGGAGGGAGAGTGCAAATAAATAAAACCTCAGACTGACTTGAACAGGAAGCAGTTTGTTGGCAAGTTTGTAACCACCAGTTGGTTTATGGGCATGAGAAACACTTCTTTTGGCGTACACAGTAGAATTACTGAACAGAAAGTAGCAGAGGGATTGAATTAATTTCTTTATCTAATATTAATAAAAACTTTCTGCTAAACTCCCACCACAACATCAAAGCACTGACCTGAAAGAAAAATCTTGTTCACTGTTGACAGATATTAGCTCTCCTTTCTGTCTATAACTCCTCTGTTCTTCTAGATGTAATCTGACATATGCCTTTGATCCTTGTAGATTGTACACTTCCAACTCAGGACAGAGAGGGTACTAGGAAAGGGTATTAGTTAGGAAAAAATATTTACATGCATGTGTAAAATTCTTTATAAAATTTGATGTAAGCGGGTCACATAGTATGATGCCCAACAGTTTTCTCTCTGACGGGCCTTTTGTGGAACCAGAAAAGGTATGTGTGTGGGGGTGGAATGTTTTTGTGGAGTCGAGGCAAACGAGGGAATCCTACCTTAAATTGCAAACTTATGATTTATCTTTTGGGGAAACAGTTCTTAATGTGGAAGTCCGTACCACTCATCTGGTGCACAGTTCCCTTCCTAGCTTCACAAACCACATAAAATGGTACTTTTATTGCCCATTCCATATCCATTGATGGTACTCCGTGGCTCCTGATGCTTATCATCCATTCAGTGGTAAGGTCCTTCACAAACTATTCCTTAGTTTATCCCTGATTTTTGTCTCTCATCATATTGAATCTTTCATATTACCAATTATGTCCTGTTCCATGCCCCGCTCTTTTCCCTCCTTTGCCTACCTTGGGCTTTTCTGCCTGAACTTCTATATACAAGTGTGTTAGTGGCTCAGTGGCCACTTGGATGAGTGTAACAACTAGATATGCAGCTCTATGCACTTTAATCTAAGGATCAGGGCATGCAAACATCACAAAGTGGAATCTTAGAGATCAGTTCTGTTTGGCTGCTCGCTAGAGAACATCAATGGGTTGAATTAGCAGATGCGACATTTTTTAGAATAAATGATTTATGTACTGAATTCTGTGGTGAAAAACAAAATAGCTGTTTTCTGTATTGATAAATATGTTGGCCTGAAAGAATAGCTACTAATTGTTTTATTTAATTTTAGTTTACTTGAGCACAGAATTTTAGAAATGGAAGAGAGACATAAAGAGGAGCTGGACACTTTGAAGGAGGAAAAAGAGAACCTACAAAGCTTGGTCACACGACAAAGCTACATAATCCAGGAACTAGAGAAGCAGTTAAACAAAGCAACAAGCAACAACAGTGTCCTGCAGAAACAGCAGCTTGAATTGATGGACACAGTGCACACACTGATCACCCTCTGCTCCAAGGAAGGAGGTAAGCAAGTAACATTACAAAACATTAGAAGAACTAGGAAATTTCTTCTGAAATAAGTCCTGAAGTTTTGGAAAGGTAGAACTTAATGAGCTTATTCCAAGAGCGAAAGGGACATTATAATTGAGAGCAAAAGAGCTGATGAGAACTCGCAAATTCACAAACAAGGTCCGGACAGTGCTGAGGCCAACACTTGCACTAATGGCCATTTCTGATTTTTTTTTTTCTAGTTAGTATCATTGAGTTGTTATACCTTGACCGTAGCTGATGAAGGCCATAATTATGGTGCTGTAGACATTCAAAAGAAGAACCTCTTCTCTTAAATTAAATTTTATTTGTAGTAAGGGATCATTTTTCTTCCTTCTGCCTTGCTGGATTTTGTTTGTTTGTTTCTGGGTGTGTCAGGCAGACCACAAACACCAAAGATAGAAATAACATATTTTGAAAGAAGGGGATGACAGAGGCTTTAGGACAACTCTCTGCAACTCTGCCCTTCTCAGTAAACAGATTTCTTGCAGAGACTGAGAAAGAAATTCAGGTAATATTTCACTTTTCAAATGCTAAAGATACTGCAGAATGTCTCTGTAAATAAATTCCTTTTATCAAAACTGGTCAAGGGAGATGAATGAACAGAGACCACTGTAAAGGGTGGAAAATGGGGCACTGGAAAGAGCAAGATGGTAACTAAAAACCAAAGCACAGTCATACAGAAGAGGGGGAAGAAGAAACATAAGGGAGAATAGAAGAGAAAAGGCATACACTAAGAATAACAGCAAAAAGGGGATTGACAGCTTTGCCTGGTATGGCATGCAGAGGGTTAAAAATACTAGGGGAAAGAAAGTTGAGGAAAGAAAATAATATCCATCTGGGAAGAAGCCATCAAAACCCTTCTGAGAAAGGGTACAGAGTAAACTTGGAGAGAAACTGTAGATATGTGAGTTGTGTGGATGTTGAGTGGGTTTGGAAATGTGGATGAAAGACGTCTCTGCGAGTACCCGCAGTCTGAAGAGCGCAGCATCTGCTCATTGTAATTCTACAGCTACAAGTGCCATAAATCATCTGAAAAACAAAAAGCAAAAACCCAAACAAAAACCCAAGCAACAACTCTGTCCCCTGGGTCAAAACCTTGTCACCTGCATCGTTACTCAATACTCCGTTGAAGAGGCAGAAGGAGGTATTAGATCATTCAAGCTGTTCGGCTCAAGGCGGTGTGGGTTTGCTCTCTACTATATATTCCCAGGCAACTTGTGTGGCTTCGATCTCAAACTGCTCAAGTGACGGGGATTACATCCCTTCCTTTGGAAGTGTTGCACGCTTGGGCCTGTGTTGATCGACCACTTTTTAAAAAAAACTTCCCCCCCCCCCATGTTTATTCTAAGTGTTCCCTTCTGCTTACTCTGTCACACAGCTCCCCAGCATTTGAGTTAAATCCCATCCTTCAGAGCAGGCTGTTCTCATATCAGTAGAGAAACCTTGTGATGCACTGCAAATCCGTTGTTACGTTTTACGGCCTTTTGGCAAAGAAACCTGGCAAAGATGTGTTCAGAGTGTTCTAATAGAGCTCAGGAGTACTCTAAAGTTAATAACAAAATGAAAGATATATTATTCTCATACAGAGATATACTGCAAGTTCTTTTTAAGGATAGAAACAGATTTTCTAACAATTTTGAATTTGATTCGGAGAAAAAAAAAAAAAAAAAACTAAACAAATCAACATTTTTTCTAAACTTAGTTTCCTCAAATGTTTCTTACAAAAACTTTGAGTGAGAACTACAGAAGGGGATTTGGCTCCTAGGAGCAAATTCAGGTGCCTGAAAACCTGAATTTTCAGGAGTTTTTTTACTTCTGAGGAACTGTGGAAGCAAAAGAGGCTCAGCACAGTTAAATGCCTAAATATAATTTTAATAGCCTAACTTGAACCCTTGATTTTGGACTCCATTGCTTTTTGTATATTAATATGTTCAGAATTCTCCTTGGATACCTCTTTTATTTAAAGAGAGTAATTTAAAGAGAGATAGACAGTAAGTGGAGACATTTCTGCAATTGAGTCTAGCTGACCAACATTTTTGGTAAGCATATTCACAGCTGAAAAAGGAGCCAGACATCTTAAATTAAAATAATAATGTTTTCCTGGAGCACAGGACCACTCTAATGAAGGCTGAGTACTAAAGCATTTGGTTGTACCAAAATTTAATACCAGCTTCAGTCCGTGCAAATATATATTGAAGGTGGAAAAGTATGCATGCTGGGAAGCCCAACTGGAGCTCCTCTAAATTCACACAAAAAAATACGAAGTTTAGATAGTCTTAACACAAGTCTTTATGGGTGCACTAACGTTCAAAACATAAACTATGCTGTGAGAACTGGTGTTTATTGGGAGATGGAGAATAACAAAATGTGATACATAAATCAGTGACACCCCTTCTGTCTTATACTTTGGTAAATCTCAGTCATCTAATTTCATGAGGCATATAGCAGAAATGGAAATGATCCAGAAAAGAATAGGACAATGGAAATAATTAGAGACCTGGAATGATTTCCATATGAGGAGAGAGAACTGTAACATACAGAACTATCAGATGAGAGAGAAGGTATGTGGGATGGTGTTATGGAAGAATACAAAATAGCTATAGGGTAGGAAGAAGAGGAAGAGCCAGTAACACTGAGAGATATTTTCCATTGGTGAAAGATAGTACTCAGTTGTTGCTAGGTATCATTGAGACTGATAAAGATTTTTGAATTATTAGCAAGTTGAAGAGCTAGCAAAATATGGCTCCCCTTAAAAACTTCAGGCTTTTAACTGGGGACACTCGTCTTTGAATGGAAGTGTAACCTAAGCGAAGCATCGGGTCTAGAAGGCCAGATTGTCAAAGTTGAGTAACTTCCTGAGGATGAATGCAGAAGCTGAGAGGAATTGCAAAGTGTGTCTAAACCCTGTGGTATTTTGAGAATGGCTCTACATATCTTTTTTGGATTTTTAACCATAATTAAAAAAGTAAGTCAATATATTTTATATTACATGTATGTGTATATACTTTAAAAAAACTTATATCAGTATCAATAAACCTAACAATCTCCTCCAAGATAAGTCACAGACAGGAAAATTATGTTCTTCCTTGCATAAATCATAGTATTCAGGATTTTCCAATTTGTGAAACTGAAAATACTGATTTTAAAACTACTTTTTTATTAAATAATAATAGTACAGCTAAGCAACTTAATTTGAAATGAAGCTGGTAATAACCATTGTTGTTTGATTACAAGACATGACATAAATTTCCTCCAGTAATGACATAATCATATCAGAAGATTTATTTTTAGATTAGAATCATAGAATCACAGAATGGTTTGGGTTGGAAGGGACCTAAAAGATCATCAAGTTCCAACCCCCTGCCATGGGCAGGGACACCTCCCACCAGCCCAGGTTGCTCAAAGCCTCATCCAGCCTGGCCTTGAACCCCTTCAGGGATGGGGCATCCACAAGTTCTTTGAGCAACTTGAATTATTAACCTAAATATTCATTTAAATATGTTGGGAAGCTTTCAGAAGTTTGCCTGCTAGGAGCTGGTGAAAAATATAGCTGAACAGTGTAGAGATACAGGACTGACCAGAAACTACTGTTGTTTAGTTTTACCCTCTGAGCATCTCAGCTAACATAGTCCCTGGCACTGGATGACAACCTTAAGAAATCTGTTGTGGTATCATGGTTAGACAAATTTCAGAGAATTTCTGAAGGATATAAAGGCAAATGAGGAAGAGAGAAATAAGCAAAAGCCACACAAAAGGTAAATTTTTAAGAGACAGATGAATCTAAATACAAAATCCAGATCCCACTTTCAGTGTCAGTTTTGGTACAGATTGGTTTTGGGATGAGGGCCACCTGGAAATTCTGGAATTGTTTGCAAGTTTGGTTTCCAAAATACCACCCACCTCTGTCCCAGTGTGAGTGAGTCTAGGATTTCAGCTGCACGTAATCCTTAAAGTAGACACTCTGATAGGTCACTGTCATGGTTTAACCTCAGCCAGTCTTAAGCCCCATACAGCTACTCACTCCCCCACGGTGCGATGGGGGAGAGAATCGGAAATCAGAATAAAAGTGAGAAAACTCGTGGGTTGAGATAAAGACAGTTCAATATGTAAAGCAAAAGCCACACATGCAAGGAAAGCAAAACAAGGAATTCATTCACTGCTTCCCGTCAGCAGGCAGGGGTTCAGCCATCCCCAGGAAAGCAGGGCTCCGTCACACGTAACGGTTACTTGGGAAGTTAAACACCATCACTCTGAACGTCCCCCCTTCCTTCTTCTTCCGCCAGCTTTCTATGCTGAGTGTGACGTCATATGGTCAGTTGGGGGCAGCAGAAGAATCCCAACTTCTTGTGCACCCCCAGCCTGCTCTCTGGTGGGGTGGGGTGAGAAGCAAAAAACTCTGTAAGCGCTGCTCATCAACAACCAAAACATCCCTGTTTCATCAGTACTGTTTTAAGCATAAATTCAAAACATAGCCCCATGCTAGCTACTATGAAGAAAATTAACTCTGTCCCCGCCAAAACCAGCATGGTCACAAAGCCCACGGAAAGTCAAATATACTCAGGACACCATGGAAACACGTCTCCATTTTGGCCTGTGTCCATGGCTAAACAGATTTGTCGCATTGTTTATGTATTTTTGAGGGAGGAGAAACAATGTTGGCAGCAGCTGCCAATAAATTTCTAAAACTGAATTTCTGAAAAAGCAGCACTTTCAGACACTAACCTTCCAATTGAAATGGTTGTTCAGTATGGTGAAAATGTAAGGTAACCTTTTAAAGATTAAGTAATCTCCAAATTCAAATATAGATAAATACCTGAAACTTTTACTTTTTCCCAACAAATGACAGAGAAATAGAAACTTTGAGGAGAATGCTCAATTAGTCACCATAGAGATACTCCATTACTGTCTCCAAGACTGTAGGAGTCCTTCACCTGTAGAAGAAAAGAGATGGAGAGAGATCACAGCATTCTTTCCAAAGGCCATCAACGATTTTGTGATCATTGTTTTCTTTAAACTGCTCATTCCTCATACTGCTTTGAATATTATTTGTCTGTGGATGGATAAAGCGTTTTGGGACATTGCTGTCACTGTCAAACAATAAATCTGTTACACAGTGCATAGTTTAGTTTCAGACAGACAGTTTCTAGCTGTCATATGAGAAAAAATACTTATGGAAAGGATACGTAGTGCTAGGTAGAGAGTCACACAAATATTACTCAAAAAGAAAATATAAAAATACACTGAAAATTATGTTAAGCAGGATATAATATAATCATCGAAGAAGAGTATACAAGTTCAAACCGAGTAATTCAGAAATTGTATTGGTCCCGTAGGAAACTATGTTCCAAGGCAAACATCACAAAGTGTGCCCAGTCTGAGGTCAGATGTATTTTCAAATACATTGTCCTCTTTTTTTTTTTTTTTTCCAAGTAGAAAAACATACATCTAGAGTGTCTATTGTGTTAACTTTAATTTGCATAACTTAGGATAAGTGCCCAAGTACTCCTACCCACAGGATAAGGGAATGTAAAAAAACAATGGGAAAGTATATTTAACCATAAACTTATTTTCATTCTCCTGTTTGTTATGTTGTCTGTCAGGCTGCATAATAACATACCTTGTTAAAATATTTGCCCTAAGCTTGTATACTTCAGAGGACTAAGGGAACAGTAAAGAAAGTTTTGTTCCGAATGTCTGGTTTTGTGATCTCCTAGTAGGAGAGAAATGAAACATTAGCTTCCTCTTGAATGCTAACGAGAAGGTAACGTTAATTCTCAAAATAATACACATATATGCTGGGAATTTACCTCCCCAGAAGTGCCTATTGAGTTCATGAATTAAATAAAGTGGTTAGTAGGTCTGGCATTTCTGAGAAGGTACAAATCTCCTGGGTTATAGGAAGTTTTAATATTTTAGAAAATTATGCAGCAAAAATAATGATGTCCAAAAGTTTGATTGGAATTCATGCTTTCAAAAGGCACAGCAATTAACTTAAAACATTAAACAACAAGCAGTCAATTCCACTTAGAGCACAATTGGTAAGATGTTAAAATTTATGCTGAAGTTAAGAGAATGGGAATAGAATGAGAACTTCAAAGAAATGACCCGAAGGTTACAGGCCCAGGGGAAACTCCATTGACATAAGCAGAATTACCCCAGCAGTGATGCTGGCCCACTTCATTAGAAAGACTTCAAAGACACCTTATATAATACAAGATAGTATTTAAAAGAAACCAAACCAAACAAACAAAACCAAAAAACCTCAGTGGGAAACCCCGGATAGAATAACATATTCAGGTGTTCTGAAAGGTGATTTTAAATCTTAATGTTTGGACTGTGTTCAGCAAGACTAATTTTCTACATGATATAGATTCAGCTGTACGTTAGAACACAATCATGAGGATATTTAAATATAAGAGATTGTAGCCAGCAGTAGAAAAGTTGTACGATACAGTTCTTGATAATTTTCTTCTGTGCATGGAGAGAATGATATCAGTACTCACTGAGATATATTTTGAAGTGACAGCATGTTTTGTCTGGTACCATTTCCCTAACGATTATCTTTTCATTCCTTGAGCACTTGCCTCCTCTTTGTACCTCATCCTTTATGTTGCTGAAGTTTTTTTCAATGTGACGAAACATGACGAGTGAGGCAGAAACCTGGAGTATGGCATATCCATCACTTCATTATTTTCCTTCTGAAGTAGACAAGATCGTCACTAGATGCCCAGAAGTTTCTGACCAACTTTGGCTGCAAGCTGTAGGTCTGAGGTGGATCAGGAGTGTGCTAGAAAAAGGGCTGTAAGAGCAGAATGCATGAAGAAAGTGACAAGCATGTCTTTCTTATACCTGAAATCGCATCTTTATTACCAATGTGTTATAACATACTGCAATGTAATAACAAAACATGACGCTTCATCTATGAATTCCAATTTTTTAATTAAGGTTATTTTTCTTAATACTATTTAAGAATGAATCAAAAACCACAAAGTTGGAGTGATCACACCAGAGCTTTAAACAAAACCTCATTTAAGGCACTGAAGCTGTCTGGTGTTCCACACTTATTCTGTCATGAAGTCCTACCTTGATCCCCAAAGGTGTCAAAGAAAACAGCTTCAGCTAAGGTTGACAGTATGGGCAGTGAGAATACAGAAAACATCCGTTTCCTCAGTTTCTCTCTACTTCCTCCTGCTTTAGAGTTTTCATGAGCAAATGGTTTCATTTTTTAAAGACATCTTAAAGCCAGAACAGAAATACCTTTAATTTAAAAAGCTATCAGAAGATCACTATCAAAAAATGTCCACCCAGAATTCACAAAGCTCGTTATTACAAAGATGCGTTCCACATTTTGATCTGTCTTTATTTTAAACTCTGGGGAAAAACTGAATCTTATTTTGACAGTTATTGTCACGGAAGAAGGGTCCTTTTAGCCTCAGGGTAGCTGAATCCGATGGAGCACATGGACCCACCGAGGTGGAAAGCGCTGCAGGGCTGCACTCAGAGGCCAGGTTGTCTTTGTACAGCTGTGTAGATGTTCAGTTCAACATACCCATCTGCCCCAGCTTTATTCTGTGTTTCTTGGGTTTTTTTCTGTTCAGGTGCTATAGATTTCCTGTTTCCCTTGGGACTTTTGTGTTGATACATATTTTTCAGAGATGCTCAGAAATCTCAAGATTTTTTGTTGCTAGACTCACCTAACACTTACAGTGCAGATATAGAGTCTCGGTCTGGACTTCCTTTAGAGTTGACAAAGGCATTTTTGTCAAGTGAGTTGGTTTTGGATAAGGTGAATTGCATTTGCAAGTACCTTTTTTCTCCATATTATCTGTTAAAGGGTGATTATATTAGTGCTGCTATTTATATGATCAGTATTGGGACAGATCAATTTTATATTTTTGTTTTGTAAAACTAAATAATATAAAATAAATAAATAACAATATTAATTCCAAATCATCATGATTTGAAAATAAATCTATTTTGATACTTTGCTCAGGCAAGGGTACCTTAATTTCCAAATTATGCTGTATAATAGAATGTAACAAAAGTATATCAGGTAGGATCAAGCCAGGCTGTTGTCTACTTCAGTACTGAAACAAGTCAGTTTGAATGTGCAGCATTTGAAATTTGTGTCGATGGGAAAATATTTAAACTCTTCAAAACAGAATTGAGGATTCCCATATTTTATCCCTGTTGACTTGCTGATGATCGCAGCAGGAGGTCAATATTTATTAGTACTGAAAAATGAATATCTTAAGTACATATTTTTACATTTAAATTCTTGATTGTTAGTATTGAAATCAATTAGTCACCCTCATTCTTACAGTATATGTCAGTGCCAAATCCCTCTTCACTCTGCTTTGTGAAGATGCTATTATTCACTCACACCAAAGATACTACAGGGGATATGAACATATATAAACCAGCTAACAATGCTGCTGGTGTCACCCAAATGGCATGTTACTGAAAAATTTCTTTGTATGCATACCATTCTTCAGCTGGAAACACTAAATGCACATTAGGGTGCCTGTCTGGAAAAATATAAATCAATTAAAAATATAGGGGCACTAGAAATATTAAACAAAGCCAGTGGCTTAATCTCTTGTAATAGTTCATGAAAGACTTCTTTAGTTCTCATCTTTCAGTGAATGGCTAGTTACTCACAAAATTGCTGTCTCAGGCAGAAACTATTAAGGAACTATATTGCAGCTGGATAATTAAGTGTCTTTATCTCTTTGTAAATGGGCCTTAAGGCATTCTGTTTCAGCTCACTAATGAGGACCACTTTACGGTATTCCTAAGTGACGTCTTTCAAATAAATGCACAGTGAATCGAAGTATGATTGTTGTTACCAGTCACTAAGGCTGGATTTATCGGGAAACAAACTTGATAACTGTTGATGATTTATTAGGTAGTAAATAATTATGCCCTGGAGAGGGTAAAAGCCCACTATGCTAACATCATTTTCCAAGACCAAGTCCATTCTTGCAGCACTACAGGAGGGAAATTCTGCTTTAAATGATCTCTTTAATAAGCAGTTGGATAGCTTGAGTGCTCTTGCTAGGCAATTGATTGCCTTTCTTACTTCAGACTCTTAGAGGGTGTGTGGGAGGGAAAAGTAATATTCTGTTAGCTGCTAAAACATTTCTGTAAATGTTAATGTGAGGCTATACCTTTTCTCTTTCCTCCCAACCTTAAAAATATGGAGCTGAAATTCTTGTGCATAGTGAACCTTAGTGTTCCTGACGAATCTGAGACTGGACTAGTTCCTAGGCTGGTAGGATCATCGTAGCCCTGCTAGCTGCATCTCATCATGACCTGGTCGTTATGCTGACTTGTACTTCAGAGAGGTTTGCACATCCATTTGGGCCTCCTGCATGCAGTAAGTGGTACTCACACAGCCATGAAGGGCTAGGGGATGATGGCAAAGGGGCTATTTTTGCTTTTGTCATTGCTCCTTGGAAAAAAAAAAATCCTTCCACTTCTCCATCCAGTCTAGTGCTAACAGGGTCACAGGACAAATCAGATCATTGGCCTGCTCCAGTAGAACAATAAACCCATATACAGAAAAAATTTATTCACTGCAAGAGTGCTCAGGCATTGGAACAGGCTGCCCAGGGAGGTGGTGGAGTCACCATCCCTGGAGGGGTTCAAGAAACATGTAGATGTGGTGCTTGGGGACATGTTAGTGGGTTTGGTGGTGTTGGGCTGACGATTGGACTTGGTGATCCTTGAGGTCTTTTCCAACCTTAATGATTCTTTGATTCTGCGATTCTATATAACAAACAAAGAAACAAAACAAAACCAACAACAAACCAACCAAGCAAACAAACAAAACCCCCAAGCCTGCTTCCCCCTCCCCTGCCCCACCAAACCCCAACACTTTCTGCCAGGTCTTACACTAGCTGACTCGTTCTGGGGCTAGAAGACAGTCTAAAACCAAAAGAAATGGGAAGAGCCGCACTGCTCTTTAAGTGACGCTCTGCCATTGTGCTGGGCATTGGGTTATGACTCAGTGCTCCTTCAGACATTAAAAACATGTGTGTATGTATATGTATGTATTTACTTATGCTGCCATAAACTCTGAACACTTCAATGAAGGTCAGTATTTTCCATTCTAATAGTTCAGCAGATGAGCATGCCTGAGGAAGGAGTTCTAGAGTTCTGTTTTTTTCCCACCTTCTAAAATACCCCTCTAAGTTCAAGGTAAGCTTCCAAGGAAATCTTGAATGAAAGACACATGAAGTGTTACTTGCCTATTAATGGTTGAAAAAAAAATAGTATTTTGTAAATTATTACAAAGGAACAGAAAGTTAATCAGAAAAAAATGTACCACAGTGTCATTCATTATGTGATTAAATACTGTATGAAATACTGAACCCCACATCTCAAAAAAAAAAAAAAAAAAAGAAACAAAATTAAAAAAAGATGGAAAAAGCTCTAAAGAGAGATGAACAAAGAGATGAAATAGCATTCATTAAGTATGTCTGAGATAATTCAGGCAGTATAAAAGATAATAGAAGGAGAAGGCAGTAGAAATTGAAGATGGCTTGGAGAGAATTGATTCAGAATTTCTGGCCCCTTCAGCCAAGAATAAAGAGTCACCCGCTGAAATACACTAGTTAGTTCAAAGCTAACAATGGGAGATGATCCTTCACATAGGACATATATGGAGTTCCTTGGTATGGGACACTGGGAATGACTAAAATTCACACGGCTTTAAAAAAGCAGCTGGAGAAATTCATGGAAGAAAATTCTTTCTAAGCTTATTAAAGATAAAGATATTCTATCTGGCAGAGGAAGCGCCTATGCTGTAAATTCCTGGATATGCCTGTCTGCTCTTATGCCGTTCTCCAGTCGTCTGCTTTGGACATCTGTTCCCAGTGGAGATTCTTTTTTGGGCCAGGTGTTAGTCCAGACCTTGAAAAGCCTTTGGGTCCTCCTGAGGAGAAAAAGGCCTAAAGGAAAGAGAAAATAAGGAGAAAATAAGTAATTATAAGGGCACAAGCAGAGGCGAAAACAGAAGAGCAATGAGAGTTAAAAGATCAAATCTGGTGAGGAAGCCCGATGACCTGATGGGCCTCGGGTGCTGCAGATGGGACACGGGAGAGGCTGGAGCTGCAGTGTAACTGGGTATAACCACTCTCATAACTTCATCTGAGGTTAATGGGACCCTTGACAATAAAGTTTTATAAACTAGAATCTGCAGATTTATAACCTATGAACTTTATTATGGAGCAATAGTTCCCAGAACAGTAATACTTTATTCCAATATGTCAATTTTTTTTTTTTTTCCCAATTTGCCTCTGGCCAGCTCTTTTTGTCAGATTCAGAGCAATCTCACAGAGAAATATTATTTTGAAAAGAATTTTGGTGAATGTATACTTTACTGGAAGGAAAATATACATCCAAACTCCAGTCCTAAACTTCCTCTCACCTCCCTAATAAACCAAAGTGAGTACACGTTCTGGTAATAATCCAGAAATACTTTGTGGAGAGGAAAAACTCATAGTGTGCATTACGTACCCGAACGGACTAGAACCTAGAAAATGCACTTTTCAAGTCCTTTTGGACAGGACCCAAACGTGCTCTTACGTGGCTATAATTTCAGATTGTATGCAACGCGATGGGTGTCTGGAGAGCATATCTGACGTGAAGTCAGCCTTCAGGTTTGTGCCTTTTCGTGTGGTTTATGTGACATTTGCAGCACAAGTGTGTTGTCACAGGGTTGTCTTGTTGCAGGGAGCAGTTGGATGTCACAGCTATCAGGCTGCAGTTTAATGTTTGTTCCCAAGGGTAGGTTGG
>NW_010131306.1:98996-108431 GCF_000699245.1 Pterocles gutturalis
CTCAAAAACGGAGTGGCCGTAACCCTTTGCATATTTTTCCTCCTCAAACAAAAAAATAATCTTTACCCCTTCCCTGTCAGATCTGTTTGTGGTGCCTGCTGAGAGAATATTTACACACGTGGGCCAGGTTCCAGGCCTCCTCGCTGGGGATATTTGACCGACATCCTTTTGGTAACATTAGCAAACTGTTCCTGGTTTGATTCTGCACGAGCCAGGCGCTGTTTGCCATCGTAACTGGGAGTGTGGCGGTGCTCAGCAGCTGCACCCAAATGGCTGGGAAAGGGGTCAGAGATACAGGGTCTCTTATAGAAATGCAGAATTCCCCACCATGTGTCTGGAACCATGACAAGATCAAGGCAGAATTTATTTGCAGTCTGGATCTGGACAGACACTGCCATTTGGTAGTCCTTGAATGACCCTGTCCGGGACTGTTACAGCTGTAGGTAAAAAATACCACTTTACAACCTTCTCCTTTTTAATTTTTTTAGAAGCTGCTCATCTGAGGACAGAAATTTTCACCTCAGACGCTTTTGATAGAGCATCTGAAATTTAGGTCAATTATATTTGCCAGTAAGACACGGAGAGTGACTTTAACTTCCTGGCTTCAAAGGCATGAAGAATTTTTCTTGGTGTTCTTTGGTATGTATAGGGATTATTAAGTCCTGTAAGAAAATTAGATTCATGTAAATATAACATTGAAACAATGAAAATATAATAATTCACCGAGACACCACAGAAATCTCTGCATATCTGTCCAAATAAGCCATTGTCATGCAAAAACACAAACAGCTGCCTTTCATTTGCTGGAAGTATCACTGAAGGACATAAGACTCTAGTGATTAACTCAGTCTTAACTGATTTCACAAATACGGCAGTTTAGATCTTAAATAATTTAGTAAATGTGAATGTGATTTTATCGATTCAGTCAACATAATGAACTGCAGTTTAACATTCTTTATTGCTTACAGACAAACTGCAGTATTCATTCACTAAATATCTTCAAAAACAATGAGATTAGTAGTTAATTTTCTCAAAAACAAACAGAAGTCCCAATTAAAAAAAAATCTAGTAGAGATGAGATTAGATAATTTTCATACACCTAAGAAAAATAAAAGATATTGTATGTTTTAAATTTCATATTCCTAGAGGAGAGCGTTAGATTACTAAATATTTCAGAAGCTATTTGTTCTTAGTAGTCAGTCTGTATTTCTTTAATCCCAAGCATAAAAGCAGGCATCTTTCATTTCTGATAGCTGTTAGGAAGTAGTAAACTCATTTACTATTGACTTATTTTAATGATTGATAGCAGAAAAATAGTCTCACCCTGCACAGAGGCACACACAACTAAAAATCAGTTAAGGGATTTTCCTGGTTATCGTTTTGGAAAAAGGCCCTGTACATCTGAGCTCTCCCACTCGCAAGCTCCAGAAACCCTTCCTAAGAAAACTCAGGCGCTGACCCTGGCTGCCTACTAAAGGTTAATGCTCTGTTAGTAGGGACGGCAGAACAGCTACCCAGCCCTGGCAGTTCACAGAAACCTCACTGTTCTCCATGGGGCCGTTGTACTGTCAGAGCTGTTGCCTCTACATGGGAGCAGCCATCGGATAGAGCTCTGGACAGCTGTGGGTGGTACCTACTGTATCAACTGGACTCAAATAATTGTTCCAGGCACTGAGGAAAAGAAGCAGCCAAAAGACTGATAAATGAAAGAAATAATGAGAAACACAGGTAGTGTAGCCCAAGGAGAAAGTTACTGGGCTAAAAGTTAACCAAAATACTTTCAGAACTGCAATGAAAAATAACTTATTTCTCTTGTTAGTTCTCCTTCTGATCAACAAAGCAGGATCTTCCACATAGGTATCAGGACTTCAAAGGAGCATGACTTCATCACCAGTTTATTCATCCAGAAAAGGCAATCAAAAAAACCCTTTGGTTTTTTTGGGCTCCAAATTTTGGCTAAGCATTCAGGTTTAAAAAAATGATAATATGTTTGGCTTGGCATAGACTTATCTTTTTCTTCAGGTACATAAAACTTTTTGTGTAAGCATTGTGTTTGAAAATACCTAAATTAACATTAGAAATACGTGTAAAGCCAATTAAGATCTTGACGCTGAACCAAGAAATGTGATGGCTACGTATTTTGTTTCAGAACTATTTTATTTGAGCCTTGTTACTTTTTAAAAAAATTATTTACGCATCTACCATGTGTGAGCCAATGCATCATTCAGGAACTTCACTGGATGTATAAAAGATTGAAGGTCTATGTAATGTTATAGAAGAAAACAGTCTGGAGCTATAGTAGGTAGAAATGGTTTGGAAATTGTATGGAATATTAAGTTAGAAAAACAACAGCAAACCATAGAAAAAACATATTTCACCCTAAAAGAACATTACCAGTAACATTCCTGAGTATTAATTTTCTGACAGCTTTGGGTTGTTCTTGCAAATTACAGTCTGATACACTGAGAGAAACTGAACTTCATGCTGGTCACGCTCAATATACTTGTGCTGCAGCCTGTAATAGTTCAGCTCCTTCACAAGGAGAAAGCCAAGGAAAACCATCTTCTCCTGGCTCCAGTGGTTCACAGAATAAAACCCACTGCTGCAAAAGAAGGGTATTGGGTTGCTTAGTCTGTAGGAAGTTAACGCATCTGCTGTCTGTGATCTCAGGTATTTCAGCTGTTTGATAATGCAAGGAAGGAAGGACATACCTATTGCATTTATCTACCCTTCATCTCTTACATCAGCAGCAGTTTCATTGTGTTTTTTTCTTGTCTTTAAGAATGAGGAAAAAAAATATTTCTAAGTATGCTTCCTAGCTATCCATCTCCTTAGAAAATTATTTTCAAATCTAAATCTAAGTATTCTGAAATTAAATCTTACCTTGTTTAAAATTTAATATGAATGATTTTTTTGTCTAACTTTCTGTCAAAAAGGAACCAAATTCAAATTCCCTTGACTGACTTTTAAGGAGTTATTTCCAAGTGGTTTTTAATGTGTTTGTAATGGTTAAATAGAGGTAAGATAATCTCTCTACATGCAGATAGAAAAATAGAAGTACTTTAAGACTCAAGGAAATGAGCACTCTGCCTCTGCACAACTAAATACATTTTTTAGACAAGAGAGACTGATGTCTGCAGTTGAAACAACAGTATGAGAGAAATTGAGGCCAGGAAGAACGGATCTAATGTAAAGCTGCCTGAAGTCAGTGAGAGGCTTTGCTGTGACTCCTCCAGGCTTTGGCTCCGGCCCCAAGTAATTATTCAGGTTGGACTTTGGCCACTGATACTGACATCATCTGCTTAGAGAAAAGTACCATGAAATCCTTAATTAACACCAATCCTGAAGGCCTCAGTTCTGTGTCTTGTCTCAAAAACGGCACTTTGAGAGTGCGCTGTTGCTGCGTACCTTGCTGAGGACCTCGTTCCCTGCCCTCCCACAGGGAAGAGTGTCATCTGCTGGGTGGCCAGCATCACCTTTTCCAAACATGGCCACGTTTCAAAGCCGTTGATTTTCCAATTGAAGTGCATATGCAAGTATAGGAACCCAGTTTTATTTTTATTGATGGTGTTGGATAAAAGTAATAAATACGCAGCAAATACATGGAAAGGGAGAATTCAGGAGTTTTTGTTTGTTAAAATCAAATTTTAAAAGAAAAAATAAAACACACATAAGGGAAAAAGTAATATGACATATGTAAAATACCTACCCCGAGAGCTGGATAGTCTTACCGTTCAGGATTGGATTTCTCACTATTTCTCCATTTTCACGTTTTCACAAGATCACTGAGGTAAAGCATTCAACCTTTCTCTTCCTCAGTTTACTCCTCTGTGAAATGGTATTAATGCCAATTGATCTGGCAGGAATTTGCCATCCTAAAACACCGCTTTGAGGTGTTCAAAGGAGAGATTTCATACCAAGCTCCGAAGCCTCGGCATTAACCTCACGGCCTGGATGGTCCCTCTCGCTGTGCGAGGCCGGTGCTTGTTGGCACACTGCTGCCATCGAGCACCAGCTCTGCAGCACAGGCCGCTTCACTGAGAGGGGATGAGGCGTCGTCCCTTTTGTACCTATAACTCACATTTTTAAGTAAAAAATGTAAAAGATGTGTCTGTCACCTGACTGTGTGTTTGGAGGACTCACATATTGTTTCCTTGTTGTGGGGATAAATGAAGTGCTGTCCCAGGCCCTGCACAGCACTCGGGGACATGTTTAGCTTTAAGAGTTGAGTAGACTGATGGATGTCCATGGGAATACTGGTGTGCTTCAAGTATGTGTTGCTGGAATGAAGTCATATCCTTCAGTATCGTGTGGGGTCACGCTACTCTTGTTTGCTCTCAGATGTCACTCCTTCTGCAGGAATCTCCTCGTTATTCAAGATGGGGATCCTCAGGCATCTCGCCCTCCCAGTTTCTCAGCCCAAACCCACATACATGGTCTGTTAGCAGTATATAGGATCGAGATCTGGTTTTCTAACATTACTTGTCTTCCTGTTCTGAGCCAAAATAATTTCATTAAATTATGACTCCAAACAACTGACTTCAGTAACACTGAATTTGCTGCTTTTTTCCAATAGTTGTATCTAGGAACTTTTATGTGTGTAGATATGAAAATAATGAAATAATTCTCTGCCAAAAAAACCAAACTTAAGCAACCAGCTCCCTTGCCCTTTGCCTCCAGCCCCTCGGCTGCTCTGAAGGCAGTGCCTTACGGAGGAAGGGCACAAGCGCTTTCCTTCCAGGGTTCTAGGTTGCTGCCTTAGCTGAGCATCAGTCTCAGATCACAAGACTGCACAGGCTGTCCACCTCCATGGGCCATCTCTGGGGCACGCTCTGGCAACTTCCCAGATGTAGCTTGTGTCAGGGGCCACACCTGCAGCTCCACAGAGCTTTGCACTCGAAGGAATGTGCTGTATTCACCTCTCGGTAGGCAGGATGCTCTGTTTAGCTAATTACATCGTTACTTACTTCTGCTGGTGCTTACCCTGCCATCTGTTTGAGAGGTTCATCCTAGTTCTGCAACAGAATTTACCAAATGCACTGTGTAAGGACCATAGCAGCGTTATTGCTGGGTATGTTTAAAACTAATACAATGTGCAAAAGTGGACTTGCTTGATACAGAAATGCTTCAGATTGCTGTTATAACTTATATTATCACTTTTGGGTTCTTTTGCAGTTTTACTAAAGAATGCAAAAAAGGAGGAAGAAAAGCCTTTCCGAGACTGTGCAGACGTATACCAATCTGGTTTTAACAAAAGTGGGGTCTACACTATTTATATTAACAATGTGTCAGATCCTAAAAAGGTAATTTTTTTTTATTTTCTTATTTGTTAATATTGTGTTGCTCTGGCCTTACGGGAGAATTTGGAGCCTTTTTAAAGTTCTCATTATGCAAAATGTTGTACTGCTATAAATAACCTGGGCTATGTTCAATCTTGAAATGAATACAATAGAGTGAAGAAAATTATAAATTGTATTATTCCAGACATTCTTCTTTCTCACTGAGAGAGAATCCTTCCTAAGTTCCAACGTACGTTTGACGGTTGAAGCACTTCCTCCCACTTGGCAGGTTCAGTTGAGTCAGAATATGGCTGCAAACAAATCTGCGATAAAGTTTAGGAGCTAATTAGTAAAGTTCTATAATGAGGAAGCTGATGGGAGATTATCTGACAGCACAGGGAAGGAAATGCAGAATGAGTGGTTTTTAAAGGTAAAGATTTACAAAAATCCCACTTGTCTCGTAGGGAGCAGGGAAGAGTATTTCTGACTGTAAAGAACACAACATGCTGAATATTAGCACTGTTTGAAATTACGAAGCATGTATAATCCTGTCCTTCTCAGAAAAGACCATTGGGAAGTTTTTTTCATGAAACATTAGTGCGTGAAAGAGGCTGATTTTTTGGAAGGCTTTTGGTGCTAAAGTACCTGAGTCAGCTAAAGCCAGCAACATGAGAGAATAACTTGAGCCTAACTTATACGTGGAGACTCTGACGGGGCACTGTTGGGAGGAGCCCCCAACAAGGCGAGATGCTGAGTACCTGGGAGAGGAAAATACAGTGGTGTCCAGAAAGTGGGACAAACAAGAGGGAGGAGGGAGGGAACCACATGTGTCTGGATAATTTATTCTCACTGCAGTAAAAGAGAAAAAGGCAATAATAAATGTTACCGATGTTATTGTCTATAGTCATTTTATGATGATATTAGGATATGTAAAAAGTATTTGTAAACTGAATTTAGTTTTATTAGAGGTCTTTGGAAGCCTGTAGATGTCAAGATGTTATAGTTTACTGAGGAATTTGAGTTCATTAAACCATGAGTAGGATTGGGGTGGGAGAGTGCTATGGGTAAGGATCCATATAGCTCTGGTGAGTGTGAATGGAAAAATAACTGACATGACATAAAATACATAAATCCTTTTTTGCATTACTGAGCAGGACAAGAACAATAAAAGCAGTTCTGTAGAAGCTGTTCAACTAAAACCAGAAATGGAACATCAAAGTCCAAATTAAATGTACAAATTGTCAACGGCTTTTCTTAGCCTTACTGACATTCATAAACCATCCTCAGAAGCTGGGTTGCAATGAAAAACAACAGTTATCTGAAAGTACTGTGACACTGATGCTTCTGGCGTATTTACTTTAAACCCACTTCATTGGTAATACAAAGACAGGGACACTATGGAAGCCACCCTGTGTTTCTGCTATATCCTTGTTTGCAGATTGCTATCAATCAGTAAAGGCAGCACAACTCAGCTGAGGTCATTGTGTTATTTTTTCCTGCAGGCTTCCTGTTTCAGTAAGAGAGCTGGGGGGACAGGGTGTTGAGGGCGTTTCCACTGCCACCCATTTCTATCTTGTCCTAGCGATAACACAGCAAGAGATGATCCCAGGCACCTGGGGAGTGGGATTGCTTTAACAGATGGTTTTTCAGACATTAAGGTGGTAGTAACAGTCTTCAAGGTAGTGCTGTGCAGAGATACCTGAGCTAACTCCAGCTGAGATACCTTCAGAATCACATCAGTGCTGCACTGTGCCAGAACTAATGAGCCCAGAGGCAGCACCGTGTTGACACAGGTACTTTCCTCTGGGACCCAAGGTAATATCCTGATAGGCACTCCAGGGAGCCACACCTGCTTGGTTAAAGCCAGCTTAGCTATCCAGATTGCCACAATGCAGTACACAACTCTGAGATGTCTTAAGAGGCCTAATATATTGTTACCTTTGGTAATACTTGCAGCCACTGGCAGTGGTCTCATATAAATTCATTCATTCATTTATTTAATTAATTTATTTATTTGTATTTTACTTATTACTGTAAGTAATTCCACACCTGCTTGGTTAAAGCCAGCTTAGCTATCCAGATTGCCACAATGCAGTACACAACTCTGAGATGTCTTAAGAGGCCTAATATATTGTTACCTTTGGTAATACTTGCAGCCACTGGCAGTGGTCTCATATAAATTCATTCATTCATTTATTTAATTAATTTATTTATTTGTATTTTACTTATTACTGTAAGTAATTTTATACTTCAGGTCACAAAAATATAACTTAATTTCATTTTATATTTCCTAAGGGATACTTACTAGAATCCTGATATTCAGTAGAAAATATCCTTTTGTCATATGTACAAATGTTACTGTCAGTTCTAGTTTTTTGCCGGTTTTACCTTCATTTATTCATAGGAACTTACCCTCCATTCTTACAGCTCCATACCATTTATATGCCTCATTTTTATATACCTACAAATTTAGATTGCAATTTTTCTTTCGTGTTCCTAACTTCATTAGTTCAGTTTGTTAGTCTTCCAACCCTGCATCAAAAATTAGTGATTCATCTCTGTTTAAAAGATTCCTAATAACTTTCCATATTTTTGAGATGGAAGAGAAAAAGATAGGCTTGAAGTATTAAGCTAATTACTTGGCTTACTTCGGGGGGGAGGAGAGTGGTGTACAATGCCGGATGGTGTTGACAAATGATTGTCCCTAGGCCATAGTGAGAGGAACGTCCTCTCAGTCCTCTGTAGGGGTGGGGCTGGCTACAGGGGAAGGCAGAGGCTGCTGATGAGAAAAGGCGCAGTGGAATGAGGTTGTCACCGTTTTGGAGCTGAAGTAACCATATCACCCTCAGGAGCTGAAGTATCACAGAATCATAGCATGACCAACAGGTCCATGTCTTTGCTGCGCTCAGGACTCCAGAGCTGGACGCAGCACTCCAGGTGGGGACTCACGAGAGCAGAGCAGAGGGGCAGAATCACCTCCCTCGACCTGCTGGTCACGTTTCTTCTGATGGAGCCCAGGATACAGTTCACTTTCTGTGCTGCAAGCGCACACTGATGGGTCCTGTTAAGCTTCTCATCAGCCAACACCCCAAGTCCTTCTCCTCAGGGCTGCTCTCAATCCATTCTCCGCCCAGCCTGTATTTGTGTTTGGGATTGCCTTGACCCACCTGCAGGACTTTCACTTGACCTTGTTGAACTTCATAAGGTTTGAATGGGCTCATCTCTCCAGCCTGTCAAGGTCCCTCTGCATGCCAACCCTTCCCTCCAGTGTGTTGACTGCACCACACAGCTTGGTGTCATTGGCAAACTTGCCAAGGATGCACTCAATCCCACTGTCCGTGTCTTCGACAAAGATGTTAAACAACACTGGTCCCAACAGCGACCCCTGAGGAACACCACTCATCCCCAAACTCCACTTGGACATTGAGCTATTGACTACAACTCTTTGAGTGCAACCGTCCAGCCAGTTCCTTATCCACCAAGTCGTCCTTTCCTCAAATCCATGTCTCTCCAATATGAGGCAAGGATGTCATGTGGGAATGTCAAAGGCTTTGCACAAGTCCAGGTAGACGATGTCAGTTGCTCTTCCCTTACGCACCAACGCTGTAGCAGTTTCATAGGAGACCACCAAGTTTGTCAGGCACGATTTGCCCTTAGTGAAGCCATGTTGGCTGTCACAAATCACCTCTGTATTTTCCATATGCCTTAACATAGATTCCAGGAGGATCTACTCCATTATCTTGCTGAGCACAGAGGAGAGACTGACCAGCCTGTAGTTTCCCAGGTCTTCCTTTTTTCCCTTTTGAAAAATGGGAGTTATGTTTCTGCTTTTGCAGTCAATGGGAACTTCACCAGACTGCCATGACTTCTCAAATATGAGGAATAGTGGTTTAGCAACTTCATCCACCAGTTCCCTCAGGGCCTATGGTTGCACCTTATCAGGTCCCATGTACTTGTGCACCTTTGGGTGCCCTAGATTAACTCTTACTCTTAACCGTGTCTTCTAGTGCCCTCACAGGCACGACTGCTACCAGTGCACTTCTGGGTGCACTGCACTGAGAATGTAGTGTTGCTGATTGCTAGTGGGGTCTGTATATCTCGATCTTTATAGCTCTGCAGAAGCAATTTCCACCATTGCCATGAAGGCAGCCTTCAC
>NW_010131306.1:108442-139960 GCF_000699245.1 Pterocles gutturalis
CGTTCTGCTGGTGGAGTTCCTACCATATTGGTGCCGATGGTCCCTCTGAGCATATCTGACAGAATTTTAACGCATTAAATACATGCTAGCCCCATATACTGTGGAGACTGTTGTCCCAACATGGTTACCTTCAGGCTTGGTTTCTGCACCGCAGATACACATTCCTTGAATCTCAAATGGCTGGTCTTGATCTTTTAGCTCCATGTCAACAGTGTAGACTTGTGATGTCTTAGTGTGTATGCACTTAAAATGCAGTATGTGCTAATCCCCCTCCTTTTGTTTACTTTAAAATTGTCTGATCTCTAAATTATTATTATGAAGTTTATAATAATATAGTCTACAAGGTTGAAATATGTATAAAGAATCTCATAGATGTCTTTTAGTAGCTTGAGTATTTTTACACATGCATTTAAGGAAAGGCAAGATTGCAATGCTTTGGATGGTCTTTTCATCCAGGGTTTTTTACTGACAATAAACTCAGAATCTAAAGATGCATATAAAATCAAAGTCACTTTTCTTCTTCCTTTTTTTTTTCTGGTAGAGGGTTAAAAGTCAGAACATGTTAAAAGGTGTTTAATGGCTGAGTGCCTTGACCTTGTCTGGGACAGAAGCCAGTCTAGGACATTTGTTGGCTAGAGCTAAGCACAATGAACATCTTTAATCAGCTTGGCACTCCTGTTAATGTGGCAGGTGTTTGTGTCTACCGCCGTGGAGAGTGCCAGACCACACAGTGATGGCTAGTGAATAATGTGCTGCTGTTAACCTTTCTTTCACTGTGCTGTTTTCTCTTTTGGTTTGTTATATTGTTCAGAAAATGTCAAAGTCTTTTTGTGGGTATTTTGTATTTTAGCATGAAAACCCCGTCATTTGTGTGTGTCCTTAAAATGAGAGTCTTAATACAGTTGAGGATTTAATGTTTTAAAAATTGGCAGTGGATTCATGGGAGCTTGAAATGACTTAAAAGGAAAGTGAATCCATCATTTAGAAATTCTCACTGTAAATCAGACTAAAAAAATTAAATCCTGTAGATAAGTGTTTTGACTCACAGTGTCTTCCCTGAAGGAGGAACAGGGCCAAAAATGTTTGTCTAGCAAATTGTGGGTTTTCTTGTGGTTACCCTAAATCAAGTTCACATGTTAGCACTGTTTGGTGTTCTGTTTCCTTCCTGTACCTACACAGGGACTTCCCTCGGCATGCCTGGAGCAAATTAAAACAAAGGCACTCGCACAGGATTACTGTGACAATGCTTATAAATAGGAAAGATTTGGAATTGATTTGCCTGAGGGACAATTTTTTATTTAATTGAATTGGACAGTAACCTTCAGTTTGGCAAAACAATTTAAATCTTTAAATTACCAACCAGTGCTGAATGGATTGACTCTTGATGCGAATGCCAAAAGCTAAGCTGGTGGCTGACACCTCTTCAACCCTCTTACTTAAAAAGAGGGATGTAACTATTCAAGAGCACAGACATAAGAAATTTAAGATAGTTGCAGTGCTAATATGCAATGGATGAGTACACGGGAATGAAAATCAGCAACATTTTCTTGAATGAGTAGCACTGAGAAACTTAGGTCTTAAAATGAAGAGTCATACAAAAATTGTTACATTATCCTTAATATATCAAATCTCAGTATCTAAGCTAGAATTTTATTAGTGCAATGGTGGCAAGGTAAGAACTGACATGTTCTGGATAGGTCTTAACTTCTGAGCTTGTCCCACAGACCTCTGTTCTTGAGCTTGTTTATGTCCTCTGTCAGCTGTAAAGCAGCTTAGGCTGAGATCAGCTGTTTCTCTTCTGGGACAATACCTGGCATACTGTAGGTAATATCACAATACAGAGCAAAACAGAACAAGCTAATCTGTGCTACATTTTGGACTACTTAAATTACTATTTCTGTAAGAATTCCTAAAGATTCTTTCTTACTCAGAGTGACACTCTGCTGAAAGCTATAGAAAACATTATTATCACAGAACAAAATGCTCGTTTGTTCAGAGGAAGGGAGTGATTTCAGGGGCACTGCAAAGAAAACAGAAAAGCAGCATGGAGGGATGTGAAGAGGAAAGCTGAGGAAGCAGAGGGGGATAGTGGGCAGATGCTCTTGGGTAATGGGCTGAAAGAATGGGAGACACTACTGGGAGAATGACATTCAACATGAGCAGATCTCTGGTTGTAATCAAGCAATTGAGGGTAGAGCATAGGGCATGAATCCATAGGAAAATAGGCTTCCTTAGTTCTGTTATTCACAAATATTTCTTTCCCCCATAAGATGACATGATTCCAAGGCAAGTTTGTTTTATTGTTTTTTGTTCTTTTTTTTTTAATTACTGCATAGGTCTTTTGCAATATGGAAGTTGCTGGAGGAGGATGGACAGTTATACAACATCGAGAAGATGGGAGTCTGGATTTTCAAAAGAGCTGGAAAGAATACAAAATGGTAAGGTGAAAAATGTGGAAAAACTGTACAGTTCATGGAAGTGTTAGATTTCAAATAGTACTTATTTTCTTAATTAGTTCTGCCTATAGCGATGTGGTGTGGTCCTGCAGTCTTTTATGAGCTACCTTTTGTCATGTCTCTTACTTTCTAAAATCACAATATTTTTACTCAAATTGTTGAGTATTTTTTCCCATGACTTAGGGTTTCTCTGCAAATCAAGCTAATGTACTGAAAATGTTGATACTTCAAAAAGGATTAAAATAAAACAAATAACTTACCAAATTACAGATGACGTGACTTCAGCAGGCTATTTTCTCTTTGCCAACTCAAAAAAAATTTCTCTGATCTAAATAACTTCTGATATTTTCATTCACTGCCTGAACAAACTTTCTGACAGAGCTCCTTTTTCTGGGTCCTGGAGGACTGGCTTGGATATCAATGACATTCCCATTGAAGTTTTCAGAACTATGTTATTGGCCCGGAAGAGGAAAATTTTTTTTCCAAGTTCTCAAAAAGCACTAAATGAAGGGATTATTTAAAATCTTTAAAAATAAAAGCAAGTTCAGTTCAGTAAAAATGTCTACGGGAAAAACTTCTGTTACAGAACTTACAATTTCAGAAATAAATATAGTATCTGGTTATTGAATGAAAATTTCATTTGGGATTTTTGGTGAATAATAAAATCACAAAATGGTTTGGGTTGGAAGGGACCTTAAAGATCATCTAGTTCCAATCCACTGCCAGGGGCAGGGACACCTCCCACTAGCCCAGGTTGCTGAAAGTCCCATCCAACCTGGTGTTGAACCCTTATTGGCTGTTCCAGTTTTAGGATGCCATTGCACATTTTCTCTGACTCTAAACTGGGATCCTTACAGCAGGTAGCTTGGAAAGGGAGTACAGGGAGTATTTTCTGCAACATGAGTAACAGCACCTCTGGGTTACAGGAGTCGTCTGGCACCAATTCACTCTGCAGACAAACTGAGGCAATCATTGTCTTTGACTGAATTTCATGCTGGTGCCTTCAGCTTACATGGAAATACTTCAATTCCTGTTCTGTACATTTTTCAGACACCAACACAGGAAACAGTTTAAGAGACAGATAAAGTAGTCATGAATCTTTTGAAAGTAGGATATGTACGATTCCATACATACCTACATACATTGCCGCAAAGTCAGTGATACTGCAGTAACAGTGGCACTAATTTTTTCTCCCTGTTCTTTTGGCTCTATTTCCATTGGCATCCAATCTCCACTATGGTAAATAAAGTTACACTTTCTTTGGTATTTAAAACAATAGGTAATGAATGCAAAACCTTCTGCACAGATTCATTGTTATGCAAGACTGGTTATGCCATCTTTTTCCTTAGTGGCATATGTGCTTACCAGTATCATTCAGTTTTGTTATTAGTCTTATGCCATGCAATGTAATTTGTGCTTTTGCTTCTGAGAACTTACTACTGACTATGAAATCTCTTGGGCCGTTTCAGTTTTGTACATTCAACTGAAAGAAATTCAGAGGAAATCCTGTGTGTTGATCCTCCCATTCTTTTCTTATCAGTACCTATTTACTGCATCTGTTCTTTCACATTTTTCGATGGATTTTCCATTATATTATTTGTTGCTTATCAAAAAAATTAGAAGTGGAGCAACAAATAATTTCTTTAACAAGAGCAGCTAAGATCACCCTGAAGCAGGTTTCAGCCATTTTTCATATTTCCCTGCCTGAGGAGGGAATGTAAAATATTATTAGATTTTGACCTCTAGAAGGAGAATATAATTTAAAAAAAAATTGCTTACCGTCTGATCGACTTTTAGAAGGAGGGGTTTTCACAAGCTTACTTTCTAAGACTCATTTTCAATCTTTTTTTTTAGGCAGTCATTAGAAATAATCAAATACAAACAAATAATTAGCTCATGTACTAACTTGGTTATCAAGACTTCTTGCTCAAATTCCAGCTTTTCAGTTCTTGGATTAATGTAACTTTCCCAGTCACTGTCTCCATTTTTGCCAAATTAGGTGATGGAGTATTGGATTGCCTATTCTTTTAGCATGTCTAGTTAAATAATTCCCATGAATTTCACACAAGTTATTCTACACTCAATAGCCCAACATTCAATATCGATTTCCTAGGGGCCCTTTTGGGGGTCAAATCTATTGGGGGCTTCCTCAGACCTTTAAAATTATTTTCTTGCTTTCTGTCATTGGAGAAAATCTCTCAACAGGTATTTGAAATTACGTGCCTTGGCCAGCCCACAACAATAGTTTTCCTAGCCAGATTTTTTCCCCGCATGTCAGTATTTAATTGTACTGCATGCCTTTATTGCTACAGTATTGATATTTTCCTTTCTCTGATGAAAGCAAGCTATCACTTTTTTTAATCATTCGTTATGTCATGAGCCAGATTAGGATCACTTGTACATATTAGACTCACAGCTGAATTTCTAAGCTTTATGGCAACCATATCCCCTCTTCATGACCAGCAGATGATTTTTCTTTTGGTTTTTTGAAGCAAGAATTAAGTTCTTCGGTAAATTCCACACCCCCTTAATCTCATGTTCCTGATTAACATCTAAGAGTCCAACACCAGTTCAGTGTTTAAAACAGGTCTGCTGCCAGCTTATCTCGGAAGTCATCAGTAGAATTTGTGCTGAAAAGCACATCTAGAAAATCACTTCCATTTCTGTTGGGGTTTCTTCTTTTTCTTTTCTCCGTAAGGCTGTTGGGTCAAATTGATGGCTAGCTCCGTAGTGGCAATACGGTGCGATGCCAGAGCAGGATAACTTGTGCTCTTCCATGGTTTAGATTCTGCAGCACACTGAGAGCCAGACCACAGAGATGGTTCCCAGAACTTTCTCAGGAAGTATTTCTGGATGCAGCACGAGTGGGCATTTACATTACATTATCTGGAATAATCTGATTTCCCTCTGAGACTCAGTAAATTATAACTAGTTTAACAAGTCTGGTGATCCATGTCTTCTGCTTGCCTAAAAGACAGCCAACCACCCCTTCAGACTGATCGTCTTTGATTTCCTTCTAGGCATGGTGTTTAGCCTTTTTGATCTACTTCCTACAGTTCACCTCTGTAAGCAAGCTCCAGTTTGGACGTAGGTCTCACCCGTTTCCTGAAAAACCTTCTAGTTTGTGATGATCAGGTTGCTGGTCTCCTCATGTTTTCACCTCACCAGTCCTTGCAAGTCTCACAGGCTGCATGTTGTGTATTTGGGCATCTAGATCTACCTGAATTATTCATAACAAGAGCTACCGTTCCAACAAAGGTTTCATTTCTTGGTACCATTTTTCAGGTCATTCTGAAAACTTCCTTGAGTTACTTACATTTAATTTTTATTTGCAAAATGTCCAGATCCTTTTGTAAAATGTGGTCTCCTAATTGCTTTTATGGTCTCCATCTGGTTTGAGTCTTATTGTAATTTATCTTGTGAAAGTTTCAGTTCCAGTATTCAGTTTTGTTATCAGTCCTTTTCTTTACCTTTCCTGTCTCTAATTTTTTTTTTTTTTTTTTTTTTTTTTGTTCCACATCGCTTCAGTAGCAATACTAACTTACACTTTTTCTCTTTTTCAAGATAGGTCTTCACAATTAATATTGTTTTTGACCTGAGCAAAGAGGCAAAATCTTAAGCTGTTGTACTGTTCCGTTTTGGAACATTAATAGATGATGGATATTTCTCTGATACAGTTTTGTCCATTTACAAAGATTGTGCAGATCCTTTTTTTCTCCCCAAACACTTGAAGAATCAAACAACTACAGACAGAGCTCCAACCCCTTTCTGTCACATTAGATTATTATGATCATCACTTTCTTTTTGAAGTGACAGGCTAACTGCTTACAAAGCAACGCAACAAGGCGCATTTTTAAATCGTTTGTGTAAGGTTCGTGGTTCTTGTTCCACTATTTTAATGGAAAACAACTTCAGATGTGTTTTTTTTTTTGAAAAACACAAATTACATAAACCATATGGCTTGACTGAGGATAATATTCTTGACAGAAAAAAGCAAATTTGCTTATAATTTGAATGCTCATATTGTGGAAACAATATCTTTCATAAGTCTTGATTTTGTTAAAGCCAGCTATTCTAAATTAATTTTAAATCCTTTTCTGGATTATAACTGTTTAAACTATGTTATGCATTGACATGGCCACAAAATCTTCACATTTCTTGCATTCACAGTTGTCTTGATATTATTGATCCATTCCCTGTATTCCTCTGTTCTTTGAAAGAGCACTCAAATGCTAAAGATGATAAGTGCTCTTTCTGTGACTATGCCACGTTAAATGAGTTTTTCCAAAGCTCATTTTTTGGATCTTCATTCATGCTAAATTTTTCCCTTTAGACTAAAGAAAAGTAATTGTTGGGAGCTCAAAAGTATATTCCACTGCAAACATATGGTGCAGCTCCCTGGGTTCCCAGGATGTCGGGTACTGCAATGGCTGTTGAAGCTAACTTCACCTAACTTCTCTCAAGGAGATTTAGAAAAATGCTGCTGTTGCTCACAGGAATTAAAACACTCATCAGCTTTTTTAGATAACTATTTGTAATTTTGACAGGGATTTAAAATTAGGAAACTTTTATTGTCATGTGGAAAATGTACATACACAAACTAGCTAGAGATCCCTAGCTACCAGCAGGCCTGTGCTTTTATGACAGTAAAAGGTTTCCTCTATTAATTTTTGCTTGAGCTATATTCAAGTAATCTATTTTTTGGCCACAAACAGTAACTAAAAGAAAGCAACAAAATATTACATTTAATGTACATGTGGTCAGATACATAAACCTTAAAAGTATGATTGTTGATTGATCTCATATGGACATAAATTTTCATCTTCACTGTTACTGCCCCCAAATGGTTTGGCTATGAAGGACCACTCCAAAGGCAAAGATAGACAGCTGCTTTTGATAATTAGCTAATTGGATTTTTAGTAAGAGCTGGTGTCTTCCTTCCAACAAGAGTTTTTGAGTTTCTGTGTTCTGCACGGGAGGGATCCAGTGCATTGGGATCCTGCTCCTATTTTATTCAACTCCTCCTTTCACAACTCCTGGGTCATACCTGTACCAGCATATTGAGCAGGGCCATGGCCTGTATGCGAACACAGTCTGGTGACACAAGATCCTCATCACTAAACTTTAGCGGAGTTTTGGTTTGACCCCAGTAAAATTCTATAAATACCGGCCAAGCATCTAGAGGTAACGGGCCATTCTCCAATGGCACTTTGCAGGGGCTGCCTGGTTTGCAGGACTGAGCAGCTTTTACTGCTGGTACAGAAGTTATTCTGGTTTGCTTTCTTTGGCTTAGCAGAGCCGTAGGGCTGTTCAGAACACTCTTCCCAGCTTCTCCTTCCCCCTGTGGCTTAATGAAATAGTTCTGAGGGAAAGAATTGTTGGTTCAGAGAACAAGGCATTTGGAAGATAACCTGGGAAGAAGGAAGGAATACAGAAAGTTTTGTGGAAGGAGGAAAGCCTTCATAGCTCTATCTGTACTGCATCCATCCATCCAGCTGGCTAGCTGGAGCTACATCCCAGACTTCTGCACTCCTTCTGCAGAAACAGCTCCGAGTTCTTTCCCTGTCAGTAGTGTGAAGAATTTTATCAAGTGCCTTGCAATATCAGCATGGTCCTTCCTGCAAAAATGAAGGATTTGAGGCCAGGATGGACCTGTGAGAAAGGTGAGAAGTAGGGAACGCATGTCCTTGGAAAAGACAGAAGGCATGGTGCTTCCGTGCTTTACAAACGAGACAGGTTGGGAGTAGTGGTAGTGCTGAATTATCACGTTGCATGAATAAGCTTATGAGAGTGAGTTATGAGTACAAGGGGATAAAATAGACATGCTTCAGGCATGAATAATTTTGTAACATATAGTCACAAATATATTTCTTATGATAGTACGCTTCAAAGTCTTAAGATGCTTACATCTGAAAAAAATAATTCAAGGGACTGGCACAGATGACATGGAAGTAATTTATTTCTTTCAAACATTTACCAAATAATTTGGATATAAGGAAATGATTTTTGGTGACTGGAATGTGTATTACGATATTGCGTGAGTAAGGCCTTTCATGGAGACCCACTCTTCTGTGATAAAGAATGACATGTCATGGTAGTTTAATAAAAAGTCGCTTTTGGCTGCAACTATTACTCAGATAATTTCATTTTCATCAGTGCTATAAAAAGAGCCATCATGTTTTCTGCTTTTCCTGAGGTCTAAATCCAACATGTCCAGTGGAGATAAACGTGATATCAAAGTGGTAAGAGACCATATTCAGTTTTTGTGAAAACAGTCATGAAACTATTCTGGTCCTGACCAAAGCTTAATCTACAGTGTGCATTTGAACAGTGTGATCTCAGTGAGAAAGAATGAAACAATATTTGTTTCAGAGGGATTTGGATCACCAGACTGGGCACCACAGAAGATGTTACCACACAAGAAAGCATCTTCTTTATTTTGGGAAATATTTTTGGATGTAAAATGAAACACTGTTTTGTGTTGGAGCACAGTTGTGTTTTCAATGTGTTATACCCAGCACAGTCTTACCTATGCAGACATTTCTGGATAACATCGGTGCTGACACGTGGCTATACACTTGCGCCTACTCTGCCACCAGTGCTTCACTTTAACACCTTTGGTATATACCGATAAGACTCGGTGTCTTCCAAAGGCTGTTAATATAGCCATGTCAGGCATTCCCTACATGTAAAACTTAATAAACTTTATGTAATGATATCACGATTCAGTTTAATTACGAGAACAGCCTGTAGCAGAGCACCATGAGAAAAGTTAATGTTATAAGAGAAACTTCCTAAGCAAAAGATGTAAATGCTATTTCACAAGAGCCAGGTGAGATTTTGAGCGTTTTTTTTAAATTAGTGATTTGAACATTCAGTAGAATTGTAGCAGAGTTGTGTGCTCTCATCAGGAACAGCTTTCTCTTTGGGGAGGAGCATTTCCTGCCTGATCTGTTCCATTTGGGACTCACCGGAGCAGCCCTTCACTTTGGGGCTTGTATCAAATTAGCACTCTAACTGTTTGACTCTGGTGTCTTCTATTCTTGGTCAGCTATTTGGTGCAGCAGCTGAGCCCAAGCAAGAGAGAAAGGAGCAACCCATAAATAAGACTGATGTTTGGTGTATTTAGATGGATTATGAGTCTGAGATTCACGTACCGATCATTTGATGGTTGGTCTTTCCTTTTTCCATCTATGCTTCTTGTCATTTGCATCTTTGCTATTTAGGATGAATGGGTATCTTTTGGAAAAAAAAAAAAAAAAAAAAAGAGAGAGAGAGAGAATTAAGTACTACTTCAAAAAGTTCTTTCTCTTTGCCAGAAGAGAAAAAAGTACTTTTTATTTTTTAGATTTTGAAATTTTAGACCTAAACCACAAAACAGACAGTTGTCTTAATCTCCCAAATCATCTTTTTTAGAATAAAATATTGAGTTTTCTGTTCTTTAAAAAATACCCACCTCCCTGGGATTCACTTACTAGGAGTGGCACTAAGTGTCGGTATATTCCCAGGATCCACTTGTCCTAGAGTGAAGAAGGTGGTTTGGGGGAGAGGCTCTCACTGTAATTTGTCTCAGTAGGAAATACGCTCCTGTTTTCAGTTAAACAGTAAGGAAGTGTTGTGGTTTTAATGCAGCCAGTGACAAAATATCAAGCAGCCACTCTCTCACCCTCCTACACGCCAGGGAATGAAGGAGAGATTCAGAGGGATGAAGGTAAGGAGACGCATGGGTTAAGATAAAACCAATTTAATAATTTAAATAAAATAAAATTAAAGATAATGATGATGTTAATAATAATAGACAAATGAGTGATACACAGTGCAGTTGCTCACTACCCGCTGAGCAAGGCCCAACCTGGTCCTGGCTAACAATCCCAGAGTGGAGGAAGTCACAAAACTGCTATCCCAGAAGAGAGAGAGCCCAAGGCTCCAGGCAGACCCTCATGATACACTAGGCTTTACGTTGCATGATATGGATTATACCATTGGACAATTTGGGCCTTAATCCTAAACCTGAGCTCAAATCCTAAACCATTGCCCCAGCTGTGCTCCCTCCTAGCTTCTTGTGCTAGTGTGCCTGAGGAAGATGCACTGGTGGTTGTATATGTGTCACTGTGGGAAACTGAGCTGTTTGGGGCCAATTCACCTCGCCAGAGGTAACGTTAGTGTAAGGTTTGCACCTCAAACCTGGATTCTGTCGCTGTGGTTCTTCCTCATCAGGAAGTCTGCTACTATTGATGCTCTGTGTGTTTGAAAAGGAAAAAGAAAAAATTGAACCTAGCTGTGGTTTGTCTATTGATATGTTTGGTCTAGAATGAAGTCCAACAGCCTGAATTTCTACAGGATGTGCACAAGATTTTGAGACAGACTTTTCAAACTTGGAATGATTATACAGGCATTTAGTTCTTTATTTAAACTGACAATTGCTTAGTTTTTGTTTTAGTCTTTTGAGAAGGTACCTCTGGCTTCAATCTAAACATATTTTTAAAACCTGCCACCAAATATTTGTTAGTGATTCATAGAAATAATTCTGAATATTTAGCACTATTTTATCATATTCTTTTAACTTAATATTACTTAACACATTTGTTCCCTGGGGAAATTGAAGTAATTTCTGTAGACCACATTTTTATTTCAAATAATGCAATGGATAATTTAATGTGATGGAAATTAAGAAGTATACTGGCTTTTTTAGAAAGTATCTTCTTAAACAAAATCCATTCCACATTCTCAGTGAAGGCAAAAGCAGCTGAATGTTCTTTATGGCTTCTGGGAAGACACTGTTGCTGTAAACCACTGAATTATTATCTGCTTTATTCAGTGAATTGTCTGACAGGAGATGAACCCATAGGATATATTGACTGTGTCTGGTTTCAATTTTGTTTTGTCTATAAAAAGTCAGAGCTTCCTATGAGCATTATCAGACAAAATAAATAAAGTAAGAGAGATAATTGTTTAATGAACTTGGAGTAACATGATTCAAGCAGAATACCCCCATAGATTTTGCCAAAGCTAATAAAACTCTTTTGCACCCTACTTATTATTTTTGAATAAGTATCAACTCTGTAAATTCTTAAGGTCATTTTTAAAACCAGTATTGAATTCCATTTCTTTGTACTCATGACAGCTTTAGTAGTTTTGACTCTGTTAATCATCACACAATTGGAAATGAACTGATGTAGAACCTGGATGTCATCTAGAGCAAATTTTGTAAAATCATGTGTTTTTGTCTGTGATTCCTGGTTCTAAGTACTTTAATGCATACAAAAGGTCAAGTTACTATTTATTTTTTTTTTTTACATAACAGTTGGACACTGTGTCAGAATTTGCACAATTTACTATGTAGTTATAGGCATGAAGAACCAGAAAACTCCTTTGCTTCATCTTAGTACACAAATGGGATTCAAACTGTCAGTAAGGTTCTATATTGTGTCATTTCTTTGCTCTGAAAGCAAGTGTTATTAGGTCTACAAGAACAATCTTTTCTAGATGTAATACAAAACCCCCAATTTCATTAATTGGTTGTGATTTTAATGTCTTTTGAACTGACTTATTTCAGATCCCACTTTGACAAAACATGACCTTAATACAATTTTCAGCAGCAGAAATATAAATATTTCCCATTTGTGAACAATAAAATGAAACACTAAAAAAATCTATGCTTGCTCAGTGCAAAGATTTGTATATCCTGTCTGTGGCTAGTAGTGGACAGTTAAGAAAGCATATCATGATAATGTGACCATGTGTCCCTGCTATATTCTCCCAACTTCCATAGAGTGTTGATGCAGAAAATGTAGAACTCGGAAAGCTTTTGGAAATTTCTGCCCTTACCTTCTTACATTAAGCACTGTTTTGGGAATTTAAAGCCTCTGATTTGCCAGTCACCCCAAAAAGTTACGTGAATTTCAAAGGAAAAGGAAAATTAGAATTTTTGGAATAAAAGTAAAGCTTAAAGAATTAATCCCTCTACTTGGAAACGTATAATGAACAAAATATAGAAAGCTAATGACAAAATAGTGCCTCTTAGTAATTTAAAATGCAATTTTGGAACAGTGCTTATGACCCACTGCTTTTCAGAGGGAGTTAAAATGTAGTTAAGTACAAACACATTCATGAAATACAGATGTTAATCTCCCTAGTAAATCGATAGCTGAAGATGGTCAACTCATGTACTGCCTTGAGTTTAAGTACAAAACTTTAACAAATAATTCTGGAAGTATTTGCTATAGCAATACGAATACAAGAAACAATGAGTATGTTTGTGTACTGGGAAACAAACACATTTAATGATGTTAACTTTTAAAATTTAACGGTATACCCTAAGGTATTCTCAAAACCAAACTCCTTGTCCATGGAAGATGACAAGCACAGTCTTGGGCAAGGCTGAAGGCATCTAATCACATGGGACAAGTGACAGGACAAGAGGAAATAGCCTCAAGTTGCACCAGGGGAGGTTTAGGTTGGATAGGAGAAAAAATTTCTTCGCTGAAAGAGTGCTCAGGCGTTGGAACAGGCTGCCCAGGGCAGTGGTGGAGTCACCATCCCTGGAGGGGGTCAAGAAATGTGTAGATGTGGTGCTTGGGGACATGGGTTAGTGGGTTGGGTGGTGTTGGGTTGATGGTTGGACTTGATGATCCTTGAGGTCTTTTCCAACATTAATGATTCTGTGGGACCCCACAGATTTGAGCAGCAGTATAAACATAAATGTTCTGTTCACTGAAATTCTTGGATTTCATTACTGAACAATTACTGAATTGTCTAACAGCAGCAAAATTAGTGAGGTGTGCTTTTCTGTGGACTTTTGTCCTGTGCCCCACATAGAAGTCCCATTCTCGTCACTGATAATCTCCTGAATCCCTATTATTTCCTAAGATTCTCTTTGGCAATAGCTTGGGTTCCCCTTTTCTGTCCCTCAAATCTCTCCCAGATGTCTAAGGGGCCTCCAAGGCAATACCTGCTCAGCATCCGTGCTTGGCTGGCTGCTCGGTACCTGCTGGTAGGCAATGAGAACAGGCAACTGCAGAGCTTCTACTTCAGCGTTTCTCCCAGCAGCAAGTCAGCCCAGACACAAGTTTTCCTGAAACCTTGTTGAACTTCAAGTTTGTGTGATTTTTACTAAAATACAAGGCAGGTGGGCATAACACTTGTGCAAGCTTGTTTCCTTTTCTGGCTGACGAAAAAAAAAAGTTTGTATTTGAAGATAAAATTCTGAAATTTGAAGGCTAAAGATCCTGAAGGCAAAAGAAACTGGCACAATTGTTTTCTTTGCCATCCTCAGAGTTGGGAATGGAAACAAAAAGCTAAATCAGGTTTTTCAGGGTTTTTTGGCTAATAACGTGTCATTTCTGCACACAAAAGCTTACATATCTTGTCAAAGTAGCAGTTCTTGTAGCAGCTACAGTCTAAGTGGGATACAAACAAGGAAAGCTGTGTAGTTATTAAGCCAGCCAAAGCATCTGGAAAAACCAGCAAGCATGCAAATCTTTCCTCAGGTCTGAAATAGAGGCAGCACACTGCAGACTAAATACAGGTTGGGAGCAGTTGAGTTTGGCATAATAAAATTATCCTTGAAGAAATTGTTCCCAACTCTGTGCTTAACAGAAACGTACTGCTCCTCGCTGGTTTAGAGCTATGAGAGCTTTGAGTGCCTGTTTGTTTGTTTATTTCTTTTTCCAGCTGTATTAGGTGTTTAATAAAATACACTCCTACTCCTTAGGAATGTTTGTTGCTTCAGAGATATGTTTTATATTCCAATTCTTTCCTTGGTTTTCTTTCCATAAGAGGAAGGAGTTTGAAAATAAGTTGTTTCTGGCAAGGAAAAAAAACAAACAAAACCCACAATTATTCTTAGTGTAGGCATTTCTGATCTGAGTTTCAGTATTGTAGCTCCTTATAATAGGATTCAGTATTTTGTAACTAACGTGGTGGCTTTCCTCAGAATTTTTTGTATTCTTTTTTATATTCCTTCTGTTCCCTTTTGCTGCAACTTCATTTCCTCTGGTCAGGAGAGCAAACCACTTAGTGACAGAATTTCATCTTAGTGTAATAACATGTGTGAAAAGGGAGAAGGAAGTGTAAATGTGAAGAAGAAAAATTATTATTATTTCAGAATAATTATATATGGTGTCTGGAGTTTTTATAGAACACACGTGGGAACACATAATGTTAAAAAAGCCACACGTATTACATCCTGGATTGGCTGTAATCTAAATAAGATAAGACAAATAAAATTCAATAGAGTCACAGTTCAAATGGGAGTCCCCTCAGCTTGCCAGCATTGGGAAAAAGGGAGAAGGGGTTTCCTGAAAATCTTGTTTTAAAGGGAGGCAGCTGATAAGAATAGTAATTTATCTTCTATGAATAAGAAACCATGAAGACTGCAAAGAAATGTGCTTTGGCTGGTATCCAAACACCTATGCTCCAGCTTCTGCCTTGGGGATTTGAGGAAGACAAACTGCCTGTTGGGTAGTCACTACAGAGTGTGTTGTCTGTTTGTCTGAGACAAGGAGCAATGACCAGTGGTGAAAGAGGATGTCAGAGACAAACCACTGACATCTCCGGTACGACACCGCCAGAGCTGCTGGGACAGGAGAGACCGTGTGTGACAGTCACAGGGCAGAGCCACAAGGCGAGGAGATGGGAAAGATCAAAGAGATAGAAAACTACAGAAGGGTCTATTAGCTATAGCCAGGGCTTATGGGGGTGAGGAACAAGCTTTTCTATTTTAGGAAGCACGTATGAAGCCAAATACGCGTGTGAATGCGATCCAAGCAGTTAGTGAGAGATACAGGAGCATCATCACGGGAAAGCTTGAGGAGCAGGAGTTCACAGGGGAAAACTGATGTGGTCAAAGCAGAACGTCACCAGTATTAGCTACAACCAGTACTTACAGGGACTTAGTGGGAAATCATCTACTTGAGGAAGAGGATTTAAGGAAATAATGTGCAGGAAAGGAAAAGCCAACCAGTACTATCCTCCCATATTTCAGCTGGAGGCTGCTCGGAGACTCACCACAGACTGCTGAATCTCAGTCTTGCAGACTCAACACTTTGTCCACGGGTATCCCTCGATGGTCTCTTATGCTTATTAGAAACATAAGCTAGTGTACTCAGGTTGGCACAGCCAAACCTGGCATATCTTCTCAGCCCCCAGCATCAGTGAGCACCAAATATCTGCTTAGGCAGTCCAGTTAAAACAAAAATGACTCCTGATTAGGGTGCTTTCTGATGTAATTCCCTGTAGGATCAACAAAAAAATCACTCTTCTTTTTTTTTTTTTTTTTAATCCAGTCGTAAATGTCTAAGCTTCTAAATTTTTAAATGGAGTTTCTTGAGGAGTTTGCAGCTGGTATAGCTCTGCATTGCCTGGGTGAAGTGTGAGCTGCACTGCAGCTTCGCCCAGCTGCCCCGTGGCCCCTGGGGAGGCAGGACTTCATCCCCATAGACACAAACCAGGATTGTTTTATTGTTTGTTTCACAGTTTAGTAAGAAAGGATGAATTTATATCACAGGCAAGAAAATAATCCAGTCTTTAATTTCATTTGATCAGACAATTTTCACAAGGGTCTTCTGAAATACTCCCAGCATATCACTGTACTCAAATCAAGAGAATTCCGGTTCCCATTTTCCCTAGCTTAAGAAATATGTATAAGCATAGTCATGTTGAAATCATTCTTCACAAATGAAGATTATGGTTTAAAATATTTTTTATTTTTTAAAGAGAACAAAAATGGGGTTATGAGTTCCCAGGTACAAACTAATAGTTTATAAAGAAAAATAATTTTAATATATACTAAATTAAATTAATTACACAAAATAAAATGTTAAATTTAGTGTAGCAAAATATTCAATAAAATTTAAACAACTTTAAAAACAGGAAGATGCACAAAAATACAGGTGTAGGAATGCGTTTGAAAACTGGTTATAGTTTTTTATTATTATTGTTTTTCCATGTTTGAAAACTGTATAGTTTGCTTAACTAGAAATCTCAATATATGAAATGTGAGGAGAATTAGGTACCTTAAATATTCTACTGCCGTTGATTTTCAATTCTTAGAAAATAATGTTCCTGTACCCTCTACTGTGCTTTGGATACTCTATAGGAATACTCCTAACTCCTTAGATTGAAGATTTCAAAGCACCAAAACTTATGTAGATATCTTATTTCACCTCAGCAGGGTGAGAAAAAAATAACTTTATAGTAGCCAAAATCTTAGCCAGTATGACGTTTAGCGGACCAAGAGTGAAGTAAATTGTTACAACTGAGGATCACTCACAGAGACACTGTCCTGTCCAGCAAGTCTTCTATACAGACAATTTTAAACAAAAAACCTCCTTCCTTGAGTTGTGGCAGACACTTGACAGCAAAGGCATGGTCCGTTCTTCTTTAGACAGTAGGACACGAGCTGTCATCCACAGCTAACTCAATGCAGTCAATAATCTAGCTGATTTAAACTCTTTTTAACCTGTTACAGTGTTTAGCAGAATCCTGTTTAGGTTCAATTGTCTTAATGATAACTAAGTTTAACACCATATGAAATGTATTCTAGAATATGACTGTGTCCAGTATTCCCATTGAAAGATGTGCAAATACAACACCATACTATTAATATCTCGTAATTGGAAAGTGATTTTCAACTGATAACCTCAACTGTCCTTCCAAGTATCAGTTGAACTGCACAACACTCCTATATGGTACGTATTAGTAGACTCACTTTAGAGACAGTCAAACTGAAGTGCAGAAAGCTTGGGTCAGAAATTGGAACGTATAGGTAAAATGTAATGGTGATTTTATTATTGTTTAAAATTCTACCAATTACAAAAATTACATCTAGCTATTTTGCCAACTTTTTTCTAGGGTTTTGGTAGCCCATCAGGTGAACATTGGCTGGGAAATGAATTTATCTTTGCAATAACAAGTCAGAGGCAATATTCCCTAAGAATTGAATTAATGGACTGGGAAGGAAACCAGGCATATTCACAGTATGACAGATTTCACATAGGAAATGAAAAGCAGAATTACAGGTAAGAATCTATTGAAAATCTTTTGATCCTGCTGGGTGATAAATATTGTTCATTGTTCACTTGTTAAATATGAGAAAGGACAATAGTATGATACTGATTTTCATTGAAAGTGAAAAGAGGGAAAAAATAAAATAAAAATCTGATTTCTCAGTGATGAAATGTTAGAGTAAAACTAACATCTGAAAAGAAGGGATGATCTAGTAATCATGCTGGCTGGTAGAACTGCTAAAAACTGTATAACTTTAAGCAAATCTGAGACCATCAGAACTCAAAACTGACTGAATAGGAAAAGGATGTGGATTCTTTGTTCTGCCTCAGAAGCATAAAACTGAAACAATGGACATGGGAAGAAAGACCAAAATGTCTGATACTTCCAAACTAAGAATTCAGAATAAATGAAGAGGAAAAACAAAATGCTGGATCTTATTGTGAGAAGATAAAATACAAAACAAAGTGTCAGTTGCTAGATATCCTTGATTTATCAGCAGCAGCAGAAAGCCATTTATTATAGTTTTAAAAAAATGAAACAAAAATTTTCTCCAATAATATTTTTCTCCCATTTTTTTAAAGATAAAAAAATAAGAAAGTTATATCTGCTTATTAAAAAAAGAAAGAACCTTGGAGACATGTGAGATAGGGATGATCAAAGTGGTTTAATTTTATTTTTTTCAATCATTGTTTTATTTGGACAGACAGCACCATACTGGACGAAGAAAATGAAACCCAGAAAAATATCCTAAATTACTTATTACAGCACACCTAGTTAGCATGACTTAAGAGAGAAACAAACATATTGTAAATCATAGATTCATAGAATCATAGAATGGTTGGGGTGGGAAAGGACCTCAAAGATTATCAAGTTCCAACCCCCTGCCATGGGCAGGGACACCTCCCACTAGCCCAGGTTGCCCAAAGCCTCATCCAGCCTGGCCTTGAACCCCTCCAGGGATGGGGCATCCACAGCTTCTCTGGGCAACCTGGGCCACTGCCTCACCACCCGCACAGGGAAACATTTCTTCCTAACATCCAGTCTAAATCTCCCCTCTTTCAGCTTATACCTGTTACCCCTTGTCCTCTCACTCCACCCCCTGATGCAGAGTCCCTCCCCATCTCTCCTGTAGCCCCCTTTCAGCACTGGAAGCTGCTCTAAGGTCTCCCTGGAGCCTTCTCTTCTCCAGGCTGAACAACACCAACTCTCTCAGCCTGTCCTCATAGGGGAGGTGCTCCAGCCCTCTGACCATCTTCATGGACTCGCTCCAACAGGTCCGTGTCTTTCCTGTGCTGAGGACTCCAGAGATGGACACAGCACTGCAGGTGGGGCATCAGGAGAGCAGAGCAGAGGGGGACAATCCCCTCCCTCAACCTGCTCCTCATGCTTCTTTTGATGCCCCCAGGATCCTGTGTTGGCCTTCTGGGATGCAAGTGTGCGTTGCTGGCTCATGTTCAGCTTCTCCTCAACCAACATCCCCAACCGGAAACAATTGTAAAAACTAACCCATGGAAATTCTTCTTGCTGAAGAAGAAAAGCGAAAGGGTATATTTCAAAAGTGGAGAGATGAAACCAGAAAGTGTGTACAGGCCTCAAAATGTTGAATAACAGGGATAAATTCTGCTATTCATGTTCAAGACACTTTTCCACAAAAATCAGAAGGAATTTGACTTGGGACTAACGACTGCAGTTTCAATTCCTGTCCTACTCCGTAGCCCAATTAAAGGCCAGAAGAGGCTCTGCCCATGCTGTCTGTGTTGCCTCCTGACAGCACAAATGCAGTTCTTCTGTCTAGGGAACAGGGAATTGGTTCCGTTCACATTATTCTGCAATAAACAGAGAGGGAAACATGAAGAGATAAAAAGGCTTTGTCCATCTCTCTTGGTTTTCAGAGGAATTCTTCAATTTATTTTTTTTACTCAAACATACCTGCCTATTTAAAGCAAATAACTGAGCGACACCATCACAGTTCTGGAAATAACAAAGTGTAAACCACAGGCAAATCTAATTGCTTGAGAAATGCACTAGTGCTTAGTCCAGACAGATCTGTGTCCAACAGACATTTTGCAAACCAAAATTGTGTTGTGCTCTTTTAGAAATGGTTACAAGAAGGCATCCTGTGACACAAAAACTCTTTATTTTGCTTGCCAGCATCACTATCTGTGATAGAAGCAACTCCAGAAGGCAGGCCAAATAAAAGCCTGATTATTGAGCCCTAAACAGCTGGCCACCCTTCAGAGAATGCTGTTTTCTCTTTATCTGAGGAGCTGCCATGAAGAATTTAAATGATTCCTCTGAAGATGAAAACCACAGTTCCCAGCCTCCTGCTCACGCTGCCTTTCCTTCACAGTTGTCGAACTTTTGCCATGTTTGCTTTCAATACCTCAAACACAGAACCACATACCTTGTCAAAACTTCAGTTGCTGTTCATTTGAAATAATTTTGCCAAACAAACTAGGTATTCTTTTATTTTGGAATCTGTTAAGATTTTCTGCTGGGGACCTACATTAAATGTTGCTTCTTCAGCACTGTTTGCAAAAATAAGTAATTGTAGACTGGCAGCACTCTGCATTAGTTTCAAATAATACAAGTTCATTAAGAAATATTAACCAGAAAAGAGACAAGTTTCCAAGCTGGCCTGGGCAGTAGATCAAGGAGATCTGAAATAGAGAAAGGGCATTGAAATGAAAGGAAAAGCTCACAAAGTGGAACATCTTTCATTTATATTATGGCAGTACCTTGTACATTTGGAAGACACAAAAAAAAAAAAAAAATGGTTTCAGGTCTCACAATTGAACACAGTAAATTTAAAAAAAAAAAAAAAAAAAGAAAGAAAAGAAAAAAAAATACCATGAAGTGATCTCAGAAAATAGGGAAAATCATTTTCATACTGTTTTTCCAAAATCCAGCCCCAATGTTATGCAAAGTTCGATTCAGTCTGGATAACTCCCAGTTGGTGATTTCACGAGGGTTCTGTTTTTTCTCCGGGCTGTTTGTATTCTCTTTACTACTTTTTATTAGCCTAAAGAATCTATGATTAAAAAGAGTAATGCTGAACACATGTATGTTAAAAATACACTGATTTCTCTTTCAAAATGAGACAGCTCCAAAAGGGTTTCTGGGAATGCAGAATAAAATCGATTTCTCCCAGATGATGACTGCATAAAAGAAAGCTGAGATGAGAAGGAGGATTCTGAAGCAGGAAATGCATAACGATAAATGAGAGCTGAAACTGGAAAATCAATGTTGCAACACCTGTGAAAGCTTCAGTAGCACGAAAGTATCTAAGTAATTACTTCCCTTTAGAACATCCTTAGGATTCTTATCTACCCAAAATGATTACACAGAAGGCTGTGTATAAACATGATGAAAACTATCTCTGCCAGGCTCTCTCTTCGCAAGTCTTACACTGTGGCAAGTAAATTCTCCATAGGCTAAGAAGAGTGAGATCTTGCGAGCCCCACTTAGCACAGTGTTTCTTAATTTAAGTCAAAGAAATTATTCCTAGACCTAAAAACATGAGCTGAGACTCCCAGAGGACACACAGGCTCTCCTCTTTTCCTGTGTGGACTCTACCTAGCCCACTCTTGATGGTCTGCTGGCATTATTCGACGTGCTTAGGAGCTGTACAGATACGACACACTGCTCCTCTGACCTGTGTCCTCAGACTCTCCCGAATGAAACAGGAAAAGTAACCATGTAGTGGGATTTCAGGCACCACACTTAATAATCCCACATATTCCAAGCAAGGCATGGGATAGAGAATGCGGGAAACCCAATATTTAATTGTCTGATCCATTTGTACCTCAGAACCTTTGGAGAGGTTGAATATCCCCTCACCACCCTGTGACAATATATTCCAGTGTTTAGTCATTCTTTTACTTAGAAAAGCTTTCCATTGCTTCAATGACTCACTGCCTTTGGTCCTGTCCATGGAGGAAAATGATCAAATGATGAAGCAGTGCTGCTGAGGGGAGCAAGACTTTGGGATTGCTGTAGGTATAGGTGAAAACTGCTGATCGACAGAGAGCATCCTAGCTTCTGCGAGTGAATCACGTACCTAAGGTGATGAATTACTTTTGATAGCTAAAATTAAGGAGAACAGTCTTTACACTAGCATGAGAAAGAGATTAAGAAATCTTATGAGAAAATGAAAAAGGGTATAGATATATTATTATTGGGACAAGTTGACGGGAGAATACCAGTTATGTAGAGAAGAATCAAATGTATGGGTCCTCAGAGGCAAAAAGTTGATGGAATTTGTTGCAAACAGGAGGGACTCTCACTGAAATTATTCAAATCACCTTGAACCACTGACATGGTCCTGTGGTTCATACGAACCTAGGTATCACAGGTACTAACAAACAAACTAATCATTGATAGACTTTATGGGACCTGGTAGCAGAGTATTTTCAGTTCACTGAGTAGAATCATAGATCCATAGATTAGTTTAGGGTAGAAAGGAACTTTAAAGGTCATCGAGTCCAAATCCCCCTGCCATGAGCAGGGACATCTTCAGCTTGATCAAGTCGCTCAGAGCCCTGTCCAACCTGACCTTGAATGTTTCCAGGGATGGGGCATCTACCACCTCTCTGGGCAACCTGTTCCAGTGCCTCACCACCCTCATTGTAAAAAATTTCTTCCTTAAATCCAGTCTAAATCTACCCTCTTTTAATGTAAAACCATTACCCTTTGTCCTACTGCAACAGGCCCTGTTAAAAATTCTGTCCCCATCCTTCTTACAAGCCCCCTTGAAGTATCGAAAGGCCACAATAAGGTCTTCCCAGACTATAGGATTTTTTAGCCTTTATTTTTTTAAGAGTTTGTATATTTAGTTTCAGCAATAGTATTACTTCTCTCTGTTTTCTTAGGAAAACTAGGCAGGTAACCTGGAGCCAGAGCCCTTGATATAATGTTAATCTTTGATTTTTTTTAAGGTGGAGGCTGTTGATTTATTTAATCATCATAGCTGAACTAATGCTAGAATTTGTTACAAAGATTTCTCACTTATCTCTCTGTAAAGTAGAGAAAAAAATATTTTTCTACAGTTTTTTAAATGGTACCGATGTAAACGCTGTAATAGGTAAAAGGAAGTATTACTTGAGAGTGTGACTTTTATGGGGACAGCTGGTTTTGTGTAACATTAGGATAAAAATATATTCCACAGACTATTGCTGTTTCAGCAGTGACCATTGTCACTTTCGTCAGCATGCAAAACCTCACTTTTAAATACGGGTGTGATTCTTTGTGATTACGCTCTGAGACCCAGTCCTGTGCCCAAACCCCGGTGCTTCTCTCGCCAACTATGAAAACTGCAGAATAACTCAAAATATAGACATGGTACAAAAATTTAAATCCATAGTCATTCATTTTTCTTTGGAAGCTTTAAATTCAAGTTGCAAGTCTACTTCAGAGGAAATATCCATGCAAAATCCTATTAACAGACAGAATGATATCTGTGGTATGCATAGTTTCCATGATTTGAAAATATATTTAGTATTTTTTCGCCAAGCAATGGTATAAAATGAAAAGTATGGAACAAATATTTAATGTCTCTATGTATATACAATTATCTGGCTGAAATAACTTTATTCTATTTAAGAACACTGTCAGTACAACAATATTCCATGAAGTCTAAATACTGGAAGTGCAGGGATCCAATCTGGTGCCCATTAACTAGAGGACTTTCTGAAACCAGGCCAGTGCTGCTGCATTCTATCAGTGACTCAAGCTCACTGGCAGTCTGTGCACTATCTCCAAATGTAAGCAGAAATAAAATGTAAGATTTTCTCTGACTAACTGAAAGTTGATGCAAATATACTGGTGGAGTTTGCGAATAATAAAATTTCACTTAATCCACAGAAATCCCTATGTATACTATCCATCAACAGCTGATCATTCCCCACTGCTAGCTACATAAAGCTCATTTGTAGTTCACTGTCCCATAGCTGTGACTGTCCTGGAGCAGGAACAGAGATTTCCTCCTTCTGTGTTATGGAATATAATGAAAACGTACATGAAAATGTTCATATATACTGAACACTGTAAAGGAGAGACTGGGTAGAGAAGGGGAAGTGAACAGTGGGAGAGAACGATGGTGATGGATAGCAGAGGGACAGTGTGCAGCTCTGGAGGGAGAGGAGGGGGCTCTGTTGGACAGAGGGTTGGGGAGTTGCAGAGAACTTTCCCCCACCTCACACCCAGTTTGGTGGGAAGTTGGCTGGGGGGAGTGGGGCGCTTGCCAGCACCAAAGCATTTTTCACTTGTATTCCTTTCAAGGAGCAAGCAAATGGGTTCACTTTAGCAGAACAGGCCCTCCATGAGGTGGTATGTCGTTGTTATCGCCCTGAAACTTCATAACGGGCAGCTCTGCGAAACCTAGCGACAGTCTGCCGTGATTGAGTGGAGAAAGAGCACAGGCTGCAGCCGTGAGAGCACAGCTGTACCCGACCCAGCTATAACAGACACTCTATACCAAACCACATCTCTCCGTAGGAAGGGTAATAATTGATTTTCCAAGAGCTACAAACCGTCACATAACTACCAAGAAGATCTTGTACTTATATCATTTCCTGTTTCACATGACAGGCACTGATGGTTACTTTTCTTAGCTTATAACTTCAATATTTTTAAAAGTGAGAAATTTAATTTGAAATTTTATTATGTGGGTCACTACAGGTGTCATGGCACAAATAATTCCATACATAGGAGACGTATTATTTCCTCTGAAGGAGTTAAGTATTTGCAGGTTTCATCAATAGCTTTCTTAGTCTTAAACTGTTCGATGTAAAATGATTGCTGCTATTAGCCTTCAGGCCCTTTTGATAAATAGTAGCTACATACTCGGTTACGGTAATATACTTTGAAGAACAAGAGCGCCCTCACCTTCCTAAATCAATCGATCACAGACGTGAACTGCATTTCAGGTGATATGAAAATCTCTTCTTTTTAGAAAGTCAAATGCCAATTAATATATACAAGGTCAGCCCAGAAATTATACATTTTATCACACAGCATCTGTTAAAAACACCTTTAAAAGACCTTAACATTTCTTTTTGTGTTGTATTTTGGTCACAAATAATGTTAGAGCTCTTTAATTCACCAGTATGTAGGATATGGAGGGAAACCAATAGAGATGTTCCATAAATTCTGGGAAGTTCTTTACTTGAGATTTTAGAAAAGTGCTGGTATACAAGCTTTACAAGGTACAGACTGTTGGTTGTTGCTGTCTTCAGTCTTTCCTTTCTCTATCCTTTTCCCTCAACTGGTTGTCTTTCAGTTGTCTTCACCATCTTGATGTATTTTCTTCACCAAAACTGGATAACTCTTCTCCATATATTCACTTTCCTGTACCTACAGAACCCACCTTCCCGGGGTTTTTGATAGGCTATTGATAAGAACCTTTCAATAATTAAGTTTGATTGTTCTCTTATGTTTCTGGAAACTGTTGTTTCCTTTGGTGTTTCAGGGCTTGTCAACCACACAGACCAAGAGAAACTTATTTTCCAATATGTTCCACCACAGCTGTCTCTATGGGACAGTGGGCAAGTTGTTATCTCCTCCTCCAGGCTCCTAGATTCATTTTTTAAGAAAAGGAAAATATATGAGTAAGAACAAAAGTATCTTATTTTCCCATAAACCTTATCTACAATGGAATAAACACATCAACTCAAACTACTGATTACTTGAGGCAAGAAAAAAGATTATTTAAAGCAATTTGCTAGACTGGATTTAATGAATTTAAGTGCTTATTCACAAATCAGACATGTTTTCCTACAGGTAGGTGAGATAAAGATTTTCAAGGCTAATGTTAAAGCTGTTGGGCCTTAGGAACAGACTGCAGGACCCTAGTTGAGGCACTTGATTCTCTCTGCATGCCTGGGGAGAGATAAGCTCCTTAGACAGAAGCCAAATCGGGCGACATGCAGAGCAGAGAGCTGCCTAGAGTTAGCCATTAGGAAATTCTGAAAATAGCAAGGCATCCGTTTGTATCCACTGATGGTTCACAGCACACAGCCCGAAGGTAGGAGACAACGTCCTGTCTGACTCAGGACAGAAATGAAAAACCCTGGGTTAATGCCTTTGTTTACCAGAGGGGATGCAGACCATGGTTATTGCTTCCCAAGAGAAAGCAGCAATCTCTGCCGCGGGGGAACAGGCTCTGATGCTGTGCAGGGAAGAATTCACTGCTCGGTGAATGAGTAGGTGCTGTGGCTCTTCTCAGTGAAGTGGGAGAGTGAATTCCAAGATTATGCTCCCTGCTCCATGGGTTATGTCTCATTTTGAATTAAATAGGCTTTGATTAAATTATCGAACATGTTATGAAGCAGTGAGGACTATACCTGAACTCCAAATGGTACAAACAATTCTGCTCCATACTTAAACCTGTACTCCCTCTAAGACTCAGAGAACCTTGAACAATTTTTGCAGTGGGACACGTGTTGCTGGTTATGGTACCGTTACGAGGGAAGCTTTGTTTTAAACCTTTCTCTGGTTGAGTGAATAGAAAGCACAATTCCTGCATGGTGGGTAAACGCTCAGATCAGTAAGTTGTTACACGGAAAGTGGAGAGTAACCACCACCAGTAGCTTAACTACTTATTACCTGGTGAGTATCTCTACAGAAAAAAAAAAATTAGTAGACTTGTGTGAGAACAGTATAATGCAAAGCAAGAACACTAGATGAACTCCCTGCTGAGGACTACTGCACAGGTGCACAAATCCAAAAGAACACTTGAGCATATGCAAGTATTGGCAGAAAAAATATCAATGGGAACTCAGTAGTGAGCCTACTTGTTTGCTCAGTGGGGATTTCACCAACTATTCCCCAGCTATCAGGGATAGGCAGAGAATGACAGGGCACCTAGGAGAAAGCTGCACAGGTTTTATAAGGTAATGGCCATTGTTTTGTTTTTCCAATATAAAATGACTACTCTCATCTTGCTGGTATTATCTTGATGAGTAATCTATATTGTTATTTTTCCTGAACAACACTGCTCTCTTCTAAGCTTCTGTTGCTTTATGCCACCTATACATATTTGTGTTAAGAAAGAATGTCAAACAAGTATTTTAACAAAGTTTATAAAATCCTGGTGTGAATGGACCCCAGTATCCCCGAGGTAAGAGCTCTCACTTTTGCCAGTAACAACACCAAGAAGAGCTGTGTTTCTTTAATTTGTTTCTGTCAAAGCATTTACAAAGAGCTCAAACCTACTGGTGGTTGTACTAGTGTAGAATTTAGTCTGGAAACCAGTAACATAATTTCTTCATCTCTGCTGGGTTTTGACATGAAACAGTTCCTGAATAAAAGAACCTTGTGAAGCTGAGACACTTATGAATATTTGCCACCCACAAGGAATTTTTTTATATCAAAACCATTTTGTGTAAGATATCCAGACATCTCTCAGACGGCGTGTAAATTCAGGCTGTTCATCACAGGGACAAGGATGATGTGATATTTGTCTCTATTTCTATAAAAAACTAAATAACACAACAACTAATTTTAAATGTTACAATTATTTTCTTAGTAGTTGAGTATTCTTGTTAAATTTACTTAATTCTTGTATGACATCATAAGGGTTAAAATGCTACAACTTATAGTTATTATCAGAATGTAGATTAGCATAGTGAAAATTTGTGTACAAAGTGTAAGGAATATGTGTAAGGACATGTCAAAAGTTATAGATGGATACAACATCACAGAGAGAACGTTTAAACTTTCATTAATGTTTGGTAATCACCGATACGTTGATGATTTAGGGTTGCAACATAATGAATCCATAAGTTTAAGGTTTCAAAAAAAGTAAAGGACTGTGAGAGACTAATGCAAAAGTAAAATGCAGAATGAGAAAAAAAAAAACTCAGTAAAATTCAGGATTACAAAATGTCTCTATATTAGAGCAGTTTCTTTAAAGCAAATTCCATGATTATATCATTCTCCTCACTATTATCTCTGAATGTTGGCAACTACGGCACATTTTCAGGATTCAAATTCAGGTCTAGCTCAAAATATTTACCTGGAAATTATTCTTGTCATAACCTTGATCAATACTGAAGAAACTGATGCTTCTAAATGCCAGTCCAGAAAAGGCCGAAATGTGGATACAAAGAATGAGATAATTCTCTGATTTCAATTAGAAAAATTATATTTTTCCTGTACGTGACCAAGACCATCAGAGTGAACTTGGCCACTACGCGTTTACAAGATTTTGATGAATATTTTTTTAACATTAGTGACAGTATCTCCATAGTAACAAAAAATCATGCTGCTTGGACAGTTTTCCAAAATGTCCATCATTTTCACCATCAGCCAAAAATTCAAACTGAAATTCTCCACAGTGCAGAAGCAAAGAAGAACGGAACCTGGAGGCCCCCCATCTAACAAAGAGATGTGCACTGCCTGTGCCCACAGAGCTGTTGACTCTCTGCCCACTCTCGGAGCTAAACAGGAGCTCCGTAGACCTCTCAACGTGGCTTCGAGCCCAAGCTAATATATCCTGCCCTTGAGTAGGCTCAGTGTCACGCTTATTGAGACAGGACAACCTCCAGCCAGGATGGAGAGTGGGCAGAATGAGCTCATGTCTGCTCGGAGACCTGACAGAGCAAACTTTCATCTGCCTGCAGAAAACCATGCAGCAATTCGGAGAGTGACCCTTCTTTAATCTAGCATGTTCGTGTGGAGAGTCTCTGAACTCTGTCACAAACTACCCAGCCAACCAACGCCAGGGATTTTTTTTCCCCCATTTTATCATTAATAGCTCTACTGGTTCTGAGGACACTCTCCACATTGACTCACTATATTTTCAGGATAATACCAGCAAAGTGAGGTGGTATTTTCTGAGATTGCTTCTTTCAAGAGTCAAAATGTCAAGTGTACCTGTGAGGCTGGGAGAGAATTTGGGAAAGGGATTGTTCCATTATTCCAGAGTCGTTAATCTCACCAATCCTTAAGAATTTGTTGTTGTTTTGTTGCTTTATTTTGGGGTTTTTTTCCCTATCAGATGGAAACATACTTCATTTTGCAGTGTCTCTCTCTAAAGTCATGGTAATAAAAGAGATATAAATCATTATTAGGTCCACAGCAGCAATGCAGCAGATAAGTTAGAGCACAAAGCAAGGGTATAGACCATATCCAAAGAGCTACTAATTTACATAAACCTACAACCAGGTAACGACTTTGACCATCAGAGCACAGAACTATTGTAATATCTGACGCAGTGCACTTTTTATTGTTTGACTGGTCTCAGAAGTTTAAATAAACTTCATGGAAGAAGGAGATCCTCAATAACAATGGATGTCCAATTAGCAAAAGACAAATGAGTGCCTGGTGCCACACGGAGTCTAGTCCCCAGTCCTTCTGTTTCTTCAGGTACTAGATGCTGATGTGTTTTCAATTTTAAATCGCCACACCTGGCCCAAGTGCACGGGCACGCTTTGTGTTCTATTTTCTCTTTATAAACTCAGAGGTTTTAACCTCTCTGTACCAAACTCAATGCCATTTGAACCAGAGAAGTCGTTATTGTGAAGCACAGCTCTTAGAAGGTCATGACCTGGGTTTTTAGGGGGAAAAAACCACGGTGATGCCTGTTAGCCTGGTCAGCATGGCACCAGCAAAGCACTTGGATCATAAACGGGTGACATTCAGTGAACCTTTCACTCATATGTGACCGTTTATCGGCCACAAATGACGCCAAGGGAGTTGAAATATGTTTTAACAGTCTGTTTATATTTTTCTACAGAGGCCTTAGTGCCACATAACTCATTTTGGCATTTTTTAAACTTAATTTTGCATTAAGAAAACCAAGCAAACATGAAGCCAATATTTATTTTTCAGATAACTGTAAAAATTTCGCAGAAACTCTCTGCATCAGTCCCTTTTAAAAGTTGTTACCTTTTCCTAGATACTTGCCCTTGTAATGAAAACCGAACCTTTATATGATAATTGGGATAAGGACCAGAGGATGAGGGTAGTGTGTTGTACAATACAGCCACCGATGAGTAAAGGGATCAAGCCAGAGCTGTTGTGTACTATTCAGGATGGAGGTGGGACATGCTTGAGTATATAATTATTTTAATTCTACATCCGTTTTTCAATACTGTAAAACTTTAATCAAAAATCCATTGTTGTATTGCTGGTATAAATTATACTGTATGAATAAGAGAAGCCTTTATTTTATTTTCCCCACCTTTTTCTTCTTCTCCTTCTCCTCCCCACATTTTTTAAAGTTTTTTTGAAGTGTACTTAGGCTCTCATTCAGCAATGCACTTGGGCCATCTTTCATATTTTAAGCACATACTAAGTACTTTACTGAGGCAGGGCCACCAGAGCTCTCACTGAAGGTCAGGTTGCTCTTTTTTCATTACCATTGCACACCCTTCAAGATGACATTAAAATAAAATTTAAAAAAATTATGATCAGAAAGAGAACGTGACAATTATGTTGTCATTCATGCTACCTTGTATCTTTTCCGTATTTGGAAAAGATTGCATCTCCACAACATGATTCTTCAACATCCCTTACTGCTTACTGACGTCATGAGTACACAGCCACTAGATTCAGCCCATTAACCTAATCAGCAAAAATTCATAAATTGTGAACAGAGTTATTCATCAGGACTGAATAGGTCCAAAGATAAGTAAGTGAATGGAAATCCTGATTAACATTTTCCTTTGAAAATAACGTCTCTGCAAAACATCCAAACATTTTCCTCTGGGATTCACACAGCAGGAAGCACACATCTCTTGACATGAAAAATCTTGAAAATCTCATGTAGAACCCAAAATATTTATTTTAATGTGTTATTCATTAAATTATTTCTTTAAATCGTGGTCTATTGGCAGCTGCAAACTCATTCCGTTCCAGACACATTATAGCAGAGCTGTAGTATGATTTGAGAGGGCCATTAGGTCATTAACACTGGAAAAAATTCAAAACCCCTCTGCAAATGCCCAAAGGAGCACCATTGTGAAAGACGATTGCACTGCTAGCACAGAAAAAAGTATAAACAATCAAAAATAATTGATGAAAAATTAATTGCAGTCTATTTCCACTTCTCTCAGTAATGATTCATTTCCTTACATTCACGCTCTTTACAAGGAGGAAAAAAAAAAAAAAACAATGCATAGACATTTTAAGGATACTTTGCACAGTTTCAGTTAAATATTATGCCAGTGGAAACATGGGGAAAAGGTTATTCAATCTAGATGTTATGTCCAATGGAGTATTTAAATGCTTTCTTAATGGTGATTACAGGTTACACCTCATTCAACATTCAATTGGAGAAAAACAAATAGAGTTCGTTACTCGTGTTTCAAGCCAGGAATTCTGCGAGCTGGTGTGCCTCCCCTTGTTTTCATAACCAGCAGCCGCAGCCATCACACACAGCTTCAGGCAGAATCAGCTCGTCTGAAGCAAGCGTCGTTCTAGAGCAGAATGAAAGCGTTTTCCTTTCGCCCTGCAGACGTGTAAATGTTTCCATGAAGTGAACCACAAGAGCTGTCTCCTTATAAGAGCCCCTTGAACCTCGGTGACATGTTTCAAACAGGTTATTTCAAGGACCTTGTCCCGCTTTGTTTTATGCAACATCTTTGGAATCTAAAGACATTTGATCCTTGAGGTCTTTTCCAATGTTAATGACTCTATGACTCTGTGATTGTTTCAGTGCAGGTCCATGGTTTGCTTCTATTTTTCTGCCCCTCTCTTACCTGATCCTTACCACGTGCTCTCATGGCACACGGAACAGTCTCTGGTACCATGTACTCTTGATCTGGGTTTAGTTACCCCACTGCCTGATCTGAGACCAGAGGTGTTATCACAGCCACAGAACTCTAGAGAAACAGTCTAAGGAAGCGGCCAATATAAATTAAAACATTACACCAATTTCTAATCTGAAAGGGAGTCCGGATCCTTGGGACAGTGACTTGTTCCAGTTAGGCTGCAGCTCTCTGCTCAGCTGTACAAATATTTGATTGAACCTCCACAATGAAGAAAAGAGTGAGGGTCCAGGATCCAGGTGAAATAAAAAGCTATCTCCAGTTACAAAGTTATTTACACT
>NW_010131307.1:0-8004 GCF_000699245.1 Pterocles gutturalis
CGCCAGCAGCCTTCTCCTTGTGAAAAGGGGAAACTGAGGCACGGGCAAAGGGCCAGCGGGGCAGAGGAAGCCTGTGCGAGGTGAGCTCAGGGTGCAACTCCTCTGCATCCACCCCCAGGCGCAGAAACGGGGCAGGAAAGAAGGATCTGCCCTCCTGTACTCACAGGCACCTCAGAAAATCAAGGGGTTTGAGAATTTGTTGATCATTTTGAAATCAAAGGGTTTCTGATAAGCCAGCAAGTGGCGCCGGCCAAGCAACGCCCAGGAGTGTCCCAACCCGGCCAAAACCCACCCGCTCGGAGCAGTAACCCCTCTGCCAGGAAATGGTTTTTACTCACGTGTGCATACAAAGTTCACCCAAACCCAGAAAACGCAGAAAACCCAAACTTCTCTCTCCCGTCTTTTCTTTATGCTTGACCACTGCACCTCTGGCTGTCACAAGCCGTCACCTAACACGGGCCCTAAGGCAGAGGGGGCATTTCATACCCTCTGGGGGCGTTTTGTACCCTCCCAGGGTGTTTCGTACCCTCTCCCGGGACATTTTGTACCCTGCCGGGGTGTTTCGTACCCTGCCTGGTGCTGCACGTCCACCTCCCGCGATGCTCGTGCTTCCTGAGGATGTAACAGCAAGAACAGGTCACATTCCCAAGCTGAAAAGTTGCAGTTCAAGCACAGTAATGGAAAGACAGCGAGACCCCCCCGCCGGGCTGTGCAGCCAGCTCCGGTGGCTTGGGCAGACCCCCGGAGACCCCACACTGGTCACAGCAGCGTGCCGGGGGGGCCAGGGGCACTGCGCTGCATAATCGGCACACGCCAGCAGCAGCCCATGCATAAAACATAAACCACAGGTCACCGAGCAGAGTTATGCTTCAAATTTGGGGGTTTTTTTTAGTTTTATTTCAGAGGAGAGGCAAGAGGGAAGGATGTGGGGGAAGGCTGGGGGAGCAGGGAGAGGGGCTGCGGGGGAACAGAGAAGGGGATTGCATGGGGAGAGATGCACGAGGTTGACCCAGCGCAGAGGATCTGGCTCTGGCAGCTCCTGGAGATGTTCCTCCCCTGCTGCTGCCAGCTGCCTCCAGCGCAGCAGCTCCTCAAACGCTGGTCACCGAGCAGCGGCTCCACACAGTCCCAGCTGGACCCCGTGTTGTCCCCGCTCACCGCCGCTGCCACAACCTCCCCTGGGGCAGCAGAGTTGCTCCTGCTGCATGTGACAACTGGCACAAACCCAGTGCCGCTTGGGGTCTGCTCCAGGTTCCTCCAGCCTCCGGGCAGAGCCTCTTCCAGGAGGAACGGAGGCAAAGGGGAAGAGGGTCCCCCTGCTGCAGGGTACGACCCCGAGCAGTCCCCGTGGTTTCAGAGGCACTACTTGATTCAGTTTTTCCAAACCACGACCGGAAACCGGGCTCTTTGTGGCAGATCCCTCGGCAGAGCCAACACGCAGCTTGGGAACACTTCTCAGCAATGCAGGGAGCCCCAGAGCAGGCACCCCCAGAACAAACATTCCAGCTGCCTCCATCAGAGCAGCACGTGGACCCCGCGCAGGACCAACCGTGGGGCAACGTCCAGAACCGCTGACTGCTCGGCTTCCTCATCCCCTCCCAAGACCTCCAGCAGGCACAGGTTCTGCCGGGGGGCACATTTTCCCTGAGGATTTTTAAGGAGAAATTGGCACCAGGGGCTGGGTTAGCCGGAGCACTGCCCTTGCCTCCAGCAAGGTGGGATTTGTGGAGCGGACTCCACGGAATTTGGCCACCGACAGGACAAGGATTACTGGCACCGAGAGGGGAAAGGACCCCGTCCTGCTCAGCTGCTGAAGCTCTCCGTGTATCCAGGGCGCTTTAATTGCAAACGCACCATGGTTCCCTGAGCGAGCTGCTGCACGGCAGGGAAGGGTGCATCGGCTGGGGAGCCCCGCTCGGCTCCTGCGGCCTCTGGGAGCCCACATCCTCTGCGAGAAAAACAGCGTGGGCTCATCACATGTGCCGTGACGCGCTCGGGGAAAAGCGCAGCAGTGGCAGAGCTGCAGCCGTGCAAGGAGCGCACATTCGGGAGCGAGCAGCACATCCCTGCGCCGAGCAGCGGGGCTCGGGAGCAGCGACAGCCCGGCGATCCGGCGGGAGCTGCCGAGGCACCGGCACTGCCCGGAGGCTCCATCCTGGAGAGCTCGCTGGGCACCCAGAGCTGCAAACCAATCTGTTTGTTAACTCAGCTCCAGGGCTTGCAGGAGGTCTGGGGATTGTTAACACAAGAGTTAATGACAGCGTTTACACTTTCCCTGTACTCTGGGATGGGGGAGTTGTGCTTTAGTAGGCGAGCTTTAATTAAAACCAAAGCAGGGGCCTGAAAACAAAACTCAAATGAGATTTTTGCCTACGCAGATGAGAAAGCTCGAGAAGCTCCAGCAAAAGCACAGCCGGGAGTCGCTGGTTCCCAGGGCTGCAGGCAACCACCCAACATCTCTGTAAGCAAAACGTCCCTCCCTGGTTTTAAAGAGAGTTGCAACCATTTAAATATCAGCACAAACCCTTCCTGATGGGCGCTCTTCCAGGAGCTCCAGCCCGCACAGCTCTTCCGGCCTCGCAGAGATGCTCCTTCCCGTTTCGGATAACTTCATGCCAGCAGGCAGCGCCGGACACACAATAGCTGCTGTGCTCTTTTTTTTTCTCCTGACCTCATATAACCTTCAGCATCGGCATCCTGCCCCAGACCTCAGGAGCAGCCCAGCCCTCTCCTGCCACTTGCTGCTGTCCCTGTGTGTCACTTCTCGGAACCAGGTCCCACCCCCTGGCAGCACTGGGATGCTGCACCCGTGGGTGCCGGGAGATTGGGCAACCAGCGGGTGCCACCTAGTGGCCCCAGCACCCGGGGGCTCGGCTGGGGACATCCCCAGGGACCCAGTGTGTCCCTTTGGAGGTGGCAGCTTCCCTTGTCTCAAGCACCAGCCAGGCTGGAGGGAGACGGACATTGACAGGAGGCAGGAGGGTGAAGCCAGTCGCTGCCCCAGCCCTTCGACCGGTGAAAACGTGGGCTGCGAGGGTGGAACCGCGTGTTCCCCTTCTCCAGCCTGACAGCTCTCAAGGCACCTGAGCACAAGGCTCAAACGAGAAAAGGAAAATCGGGTTCCTGCCGCAGCAGAGGGGAAGGAAGTTTGCTCAACCAAATCCACCCTCCTTGGTGTAGGGAGTTCTCACCACTGCACACCGCAGCTCCCCGAGGCCCTCACCCTCCTCCACAGCCCACTAATGTTCAAAACTCTGGTTTCAGTCTTGCAGCCGCGCACAAAACAGGGATTGCAGCCATCTTCCCACCCAGCCAGGGCTGTTGGCTCGGCTGTTCTGGGCCCCAGCCGTCAGGAGCCGGCAGATCCGGAGCACGACTGCAAAAGGAACGCCAGCGGGGAGCCGACGCTGTGCACCAAAGCCAGAGGGGTTTCAAAACGTTTTGGCTTCCCTCCTGCCCTGCTCACCCATTTGCAAGGAAGTTACGCAAGAACTCAAAGGTCTGCGCAGCAACCAGCCAGGCCTTCGCCCTCACACCATGCTTGGTGCAAGCTCGGGGCACACGTTGTTCCCAGCGCTGTCACCTCCTGCCCCTCACCGCTGCTCGCTTCTATCCCAGCAGGAGCAATGCCTTGCTTCCAAAAACAACACTGCGGAACACCCAAAACTGCCCCAAAGCTCAAGCTGCTCAGGAAACGGCTGCTGGAGGGGCAGCGTGCCTGTCACAGCCTTTCCTTGGTTTGCTTTCTTCAGCACCCTGGTTCCCAGCTCCATCAGCGGCCGAAAGCTCTCAAACCGTTAAATAGTTTGGATCTCTTTCCTCCTTCCTGGGAAACACCAGCAACTGCAGTGAGGATCCCCAGTCTGGATGGTCCCCAGTGCCACAGTGAGCTGCCAGATCCACTGGTATGAGCTTGGCTCTAGGTAAAAAAAAAAAAAACCTTAGGGGAAATTGCTCATGATTTGCTGCGTTTGGACGATGCTAGTAGTTAAGACTCGTCCTTCCTGCAGGCTCTCAGCTCTTTGTCTTATGTCATTTTAGCACCTCCTCCCAGCAGAGACGGAGAGCACTGTGATCCTGCTGGGATTGTTGGCACAATCGTACTTTAAATTAGTCCCAAGAGCATTAGTTTAAGCCCAATTCTTTGCCAAAAGCTCCCTGCTCCATCACACTGTTGGAATGAGGTCACACCACGAGTGAAGTGGCCTGGGTTAATAACCAGAAACATGTTACGATGCAAAAGGAGATTGGAACATAAACTACCACCTCATCTCTTCCCAGAAAGCCACCAGCTGCTGTAAGCCGACTGTTTTGTCACAGCTTGCTTCTCTTCAGGGCTGAAATGCAGAATAGTCAGTATGGCAGTGAGAGTCTGCTGGCGCCCCAGAGAATCTGGCAGTGTCAAAAATCTATAGACAATGTTTTTGAGGTATTCCAGGTTGGCTCCCTCCCTGCTCTTGTCTCTGAAGTTCTTCTCGATTTCGCTCTGAAGAGCGGATACCTCTTCCTGGTGCTTCTCTTCTTCAACCAAGATTTTCTCCTGCAGCTGGTGAACTTGCATTTCCAGCTTGTGCTTCTGCTTCCTCAGCGCCGCAATTTCCACTTCTTTGCGAGCCAGCTGCTCCGCATACAAGAAGAAGGTGGGCTCGCTGGTGGCGGAGAGATGAAGAGCCTGGGGGAGAATCTCGGAGGAATCGTTACCTGGGGAGCTGTTGCTTGCAGTGTCGGTCCCTGACGCGAGGTAGTTTTTGGGTCCTTGAAGCCCGTAAGGCAATGCGATGGATCTCAGCTGCTCCAGCTCTTGGTCCTTCTCTGCCAGCACCGCCAGCGCTCGGTCCCGCTGCTTGTGCATCTCCTCCTCCAGCTTCAGAGCCCGTTCCCTGTACTCCAGCTGGCAGCGCTCCAATTCCTGCCTGTGGACCTGCTGCAGCTGCGACAGCTCTTGCCTCTTGGCTTCCATGGCTTGCTGGTGCTGCTTCTCCATCTCGTCAGCGGACAGCTGAAGCACGACGTATTTCTCTTTCAGGTCAGCCAGCTGCTCCTGAGCTTCCTCCAGTTCTTTAGCCACATTACCGTCTTTGGCCGACTTGTTCTTGAGAACCACTTGAGCCCTCATCTTGTACCTTTCAAACTCTTCCTTCAGCTGCTTCAGCTCCTGCTGGTAGTACAGAGCGGTGGCCTTCTCGCCGTCCCCAGCCTCGGTGCCCTTGGGCAGCTCCAGCTCACACAGCTTCTCAATGTCCAGAGCGGGCTGGCTCTTCTTTGCTGCCGCCTGCAAGAGCTTCTTCAGCTTCTCCATCTTATCCTTCAGAACATTAACATCAAGATTGGCTTCTTCCACGTGCATATCGACAGGGGATCGGCTGGAGGCGGCGATGGCCAGGGTTTTGTTCTCCAGGTCCAACTGGACGATGCGGTCCTTGAGCTTCTGAATGACCGCTTGGTCCTTCTGCTTGGCTTTTTCGTAAGTGCCGAGCAGTTCCGACACTTCGGAGACTTGTCCCTCCAGGTCGGCCACGCGCCGCTCCTCCATCTGGGCGTGCTGGCGGAGCTGCTCCTCTGCCTGCGCTGTCTGAGAGCAGAGAGACAGGGAGGGTTAGGTTAGCTCCGCGCTCAGGGCAGGGGGGCTGTGGTTTACACGGGGGCATAATTCTGCTCTGCTCAGCTCCAAAAAAGTGCACGGCCGTCCTGTTCCCGAGAACCCCATACAAGCCACAGCACCTTTTGGGATATTTGTTTATTTCGGGATAAAATAAACTAAAAGCATTGTTGCTTTTGTTCCCTGCTCTGCAGAGTTCCTGGGACCAGCACTATCCGCACTGCTGGAGGTGTGCGGGGAGGTGGGAAACACCAAACTCACGTCACAATCTGCTACAGATTTTTTTTTTTAAAGCTCTAAAGCTTTCACACATCTAACTGCAATTTACTTCAATGCTACGCTTCGCTGCACGGATATTAACAGAATTCAGTGGTTTCTGAGTAGCTACAGCAAACACCTGCTGTTCACAGCTTTTACAGCCATCGAGGTCCGACTTGCGGGTACTCTGGACAAGAGCAGCACCTGACAATCACCATCATCAACCAAAACCCAGCCAGAGTCAGGCCACCCTCACCCCCACCGAGAGAAGCTGTGAGAGACCACTTCTGTAAATCACATTAAACCATCCTGATGCTTCAGATGAGAAAGAAGAAAACTTGTTCCAGAGTGCATGGAGATGAGGAAGATCCCACTCCAGAGTGTTTCCCGACGCAAATTCTGCTCCTGGTGCCAGCCCCACACATTGCCCTGCAGCCTGCAGGGTTACACTGGTTCCTCTTTTCCAGCCCACCCCCTTTCCAGCTCTTGGCTCTCCCCCTGCACGCACTCAGGCAGAGCCTTTCCCCTCTATTTACCTTTTTTCTTTCTTTTTAGGAGCTCCTGTGTCGTACCCTGCATTGTACCTGGGGTGAGGCAGAGGAGAGGCCTCTCCTCCCACGCTCAGCCACTGTCACACCCGACGGTAACATGTCCAGAACTAAGTGACACCGCAGAGGACAGTCACCGTATCGTCACCCCAAAGGCTGCTCCCAAACCCGACGGTCACCGCTCCCGGGTTAACATGACGTATACACTGAATCACAAACAGCTCTTACCCTCCTTGGGGACTATCACCCCACCAAAGCCATGATGCTCTCACCTATTTCAAACCTCTCGCACTCTGGGGGACCGGGAAGGGGAATTTGTGCTCCTCCAGCCCCAAACCCTGCCCCAGCCACTGCCGAGACATCCCCCAGAGCGAGCTGCTCTGGGACCCGGACAGGGAATTACCTTCTTCATTTCTTGCAACAGCTGCACTTGGAAGTGGTTCTTCAGGCTGGCCATCTCCTCCTGCAGATCCTGTATGCGGGGATCCGGCTGCTTGTTCTCCTCCTGCACAGCCTGAAGCTCTTTCTTCAGGTCTTCCACCTCCTGGCTCAGCTGCTTGATCTGCAGCTCGTACCCCTCGGCGCGGTCGGCCACACACGCTCTCCCGGCCAACACCTCCCTGGTCTCCTCCAGCTTCAGCTCCGCGTCCTGCCGCAAAGTCCTCTCGTTCTGCAGCAGCTTCTGCAGCTCTCGCAGCATGACAGCGTGGTCACCCTGCTCCTGGGCTCGGTCGTGCTGCTGCGTGATCAGACGAGCTTTGGTCTCAGCTAGCTGTTCCTGGACAGACTTCAGCTCCGTCTCCAACTTCTCAGTCTCGTCCTCTGCTTTCTTCATGGCGTCATCCAGGTCCTGCTTCATCTTCTTCTTGTCTGCTTGGTAGGAGGCTTCCATGCGGGACTTCTCCTGCGTGACTGTGGACAGAGCAGTGGTCAAGGTGGCCAGCTGAGTCTTCAGCTGGAGCACTCTCTTATCAGCCTCGCCAGCTGACACATCCCCGCTGCTCGTGCTGACGCCGCTCTCCGAACCACTCGTCTCTTCTGATTTAAGAGAGGAAGCGGCCGCCACAGACTTGTCATCCTCAGGCCCTGCTTCGCCCTTGGTACTGGCCAGACTGGCAGCAGTGTCGGCACTGGTAGCTGTCCCCACGCTGTCCTCGCTGTGAACCGAGCTCCTGTCATCGGCAGAATCGGCAAAGGAGGAGCTGGAGCTCGGCACAGGCTGAGCTCCACTCAAGCCAAGATCTGCCTCGTGAGACACCGACAACACTTTCAAGCTGGCTTCCAAGGCTTCCTTCTCCTTCAGGAGGCTCTTGTAGGCTCTGACAACATCCTTCAGCCGAACCTGGTACTGAAGCAGCTGCTTCTTCTGTGACTCAATAGTCTCCAGAAGATCTTTTTTACTGGGGCCACCTCCAAAGTTCATGCCAAACTTCTCCATGATTCACAAAACCTGAAAGGAAAAGAAAGGCTCAGCGAGCAGCACAGACACACCTACCGTCAGCAGGAGCACATGGCTGAGAGGGACCCCCACCCCGAGCCCCCCAGGACACCACACAGTTAATGACTCTGTAACGGGGTCTGTCATCACACACCAAAACC
>NW_010131308.1:0-19130 GCF_000699245.1 Pterocles gutturalis
AAAAAAAAAAGGAAAAAAATAAAAAAAAAAAGTCTTGACCACAGTATATGTGCCTCTTTGGATAGAACTTAATTTGCTTTTCACCAGTAACTGTAGAGGTTTGTTAGCCCCTAGCCTAAGGACAATTACTGCCCTTTAGGGAGACCTCCGTTGTAGTTTAATACAATATTTTGAAAAGTTTTAGAAAAAAGTGAGTTTTTACTTTTGGTTTCAAGTGCTGAAATGTTAGGGCAATCCTTGTCATGCAGGGTGACCACAAGATGAAGATTAGACAATCTTTAAACAAAGACTAGAGGAGAACATGGGGGCGTATGTCAATGCCCTACAGTTGAGCTGAAGCTCTCTAAACAGTATCAAAGTTTGAAAGGTGTGAGGAGCTTTCCTGTATCTGTAAGGAGCACCAGGGACCTTGTGGCCTTAGGGCTTAAAGTTTACACTTGGTGTATCCCAAAAACTGTTTAGTGTTTTGCAATATTTACAGTGCTTCTGGTGTGCAGGAGATATTGAGTCTCCTAAGACTCTATTCAGTATGCTTTAAAAATGTCTTGAGAACTGCTATCATCTACTTATCAGGGTTTTGTAAATGATACCCTTGTTGTTTAGGTTGCTGAAATACTTTTTCCAGTCCAGCGCTGTGACAGAAGAGAACTGTGAGCAGGTCTTCAGTAACACTTCAGTAAAGTCACAGAAGAGAAAGAGAATGTTGTAGGCATATGTGATTTTTTTTTCAATGTTTTGTTGCTCCATAAAAATACAAAGGGCTGAGATAATCCTTTATATGAAAAATATAAAGGCCAAGAAAAAACGAGCTGCATAAAGGAAAAGAAGGAATTTTTTTGACACAGAAAATTCAGTGTAGTATTAGCGCGGGTGGCGTGATTTATACTTTACCACGGAGTCACCACAAATAAGAAGGACTTGTTAATACTCTAATAAGCTTTCCACAATGGTAGAAGGAGTTCTCATGACAGAGGTTGGGTCAAGGTAGTATACTTAAGGGTGGAAAACAAATTGCTTATTGTACTGAAGATGGAGGCCAATTTGGACATCAAGGGTTTCTTTTCAGCTAAGATTTTTGTATGTGCCAGGCTTTTCATTATTTCACTCATTACAATTTATGGAAGTAATGTTTTGCCACGTTCAGAGTCACTACAGAGGGCCATGTAAACCAGGATCTGCCTCTTTGGCAGAGACCATTGGGGATGTGACTGGAAAATATTGAACACAAACAGTGAGGAATCTCCTGTCTTTAGTTCAGCTGTTCTGGAGAGCAGTGTGCTTGCCGGCTAGCCCCACACCTGCATGCCTTGTAACAGGCAAAGTGCAGTTCTTCAATACTTCACTAATTTTGCTGAAGCAGTTTTAATGAAGGGTACCAGTAAGTCCAGTCCTGCTCACAGACTTCTTATTTCCAATCCTCTGAAACTGGGTAGAACTAAATTTAGAAGAAGAGGGAAACTCAGTGTTAGAAATTTTTGCTATTAAATAACAACAACAACAAAAAAAACCAAACCTCTGTACTTGTCCATAGTAAGCATAAGGTAAATATGTTGATCTGGGATTGCAAACTATGAAAAGTAAAAGAATAAGTGATACTACTTGCCCTTTCCTGATCCACCATGAAATCCTTATACTGTGGGTAGTTTATAATTTGAAAGTGATAGTCAAGATGATGCGACTACCTAGATTAAAGACAAGGTAAAGACAAGACGTAATTTGTACAAGTCTGGTCTACACAAGATGGTAAGTTCCCGTATAAAATCAGTTGACTCTTGGGTAGAATCAGAAAAAATGCCAAGAGCCCTGCCTCCAGACTACAGCTTTTGGGTTTTCATCTCTAGGTTTTAAAATCAGCCCTGGGTAGAATATACTCAGTTGAGGCGAGTGAGTCTGGTCAGCGTGTAAAAAAACCCAAGCTTTTTTGAGAGAGTGGTTTGACTCGTGACCAGAACAGTAGCTTTGATTTCATAGTGGTTTGTGGCATTGCTACTTAATTCTTTTCATTTCAAAGAGTCTTGTTTCTTAAGGAAGTGTCTTATCTAATCATGACTTCTATCTATTATGATGAATAAGATTCATTTGGAGTGCATCAGCCTATTTCATCCAAGTCTGATGGAGAATTAGTAAACATATTTGCTTCTTGAAAATAGCTGCTAGAATTAAGAATTAGTTCCCCTTCTTCCCTTCCACATAGCAAGGTTTTCATCAAAGTTTCAGAGTTTAAACTGTATTAAATTTCAATAAAATCCCATCACAAAATAGAAATCTATAGGAAATTGGCTTTATTAACTCTCCTGTGCACTCAGCTACTTCCTTTAAAGAGAAACAAAGACAACCTCTAAAAAGACCTTGAAATGTTAGAGGTAACTCACCCATGCTTCCCCAGAACTGTACCTAGGCTCCCAATAAAATTACTTTCTTGCTTTACCTGATCACTTTTCTGTGCACTGAGAAGGACACAGGTGTGCAAGAGAAGTCGCCACAGCAAAATTCCCAAGCTGACCTTTTTTTAAAATTTTTTTAAATTTTTTTTTCTTCTCTCCCTTCTTTGCTAGCATACATAATCACTCCGCTTCCAAGCCAAATGCTTCTCCGCCTTTGGCCCAGAATTTAACTTTTATATTTTCTCTGGAAACCTTTCTCCCCTTTGCTGAATTTGGAGCCAGCATAGCTTAGTCTCTTTTAAACTCAGATCTATGTAAAGTGCAAGTGAGAACACAGGTGTGAGCAGAGCTGTGGCTTAAAATAGCAAACAGTAGTAAAGTAGCTGCTGTTCATTTGGGGGAAGATAACAAATGAGACCTCCCAGGAGTCAGCAGTGCGACTTCACACTGTTTCTCATCTATATAAATGATCTAAATAGAGATAGCAATGGTAAACAAGCAAATTCTACTGATAGCAAAAGTATCAGGGAGTAATAAGCCAAGAGCAAACACCAGAGTGTTCAGGGGATTTTGATCTACTACATCTGCAAATGCATAATTGTCAGTCTTTCCTGCAAAAATAATAGCGTAAGATAATAAGCACAAATAGATGCGACTGAGCAGCAGCATGTTGTACAGACATTTTAGCAAAGACCTTGAAATTTAAAAAAAAACAGAACCTTGATCTGAACTTTAAAATGCAACTGAAGTGCTAACAGCGAGCCAGGATACCACAGCAGATCGCTATAAAATACCGAGGTTTGAAGGGCTGCTGTTTGTTAAAGTTGCACCATTATAAATAGGGCCTTGCTGAATATGAGCACTGCTGTGATTAAACAGCCTGTCAAAATTAAATGAAAGTTTCCTTTCCTTAAGTTTGTTTATTTTTTTTTGCCTGGGGTTTAATTTATTTAAATTATTTTGATCAAAGCATTAAAAATCAATTTAGACAACTGTGAACAAGAGATTGTTCATTAACCACATTTTGCTCCTGCAGTTGGTTTTTTTTGTTTTATCTCTTGTATGATGCGACAAGATAAGTAGGTATATTCAGATGACCCTTGCTGATTTTTATTGTAAATGTCTCTGTAAGCTCTGTCTCATGACCAGGTGTTTTCCTGAGTCTCTGATAATTTTCCTTTTATTTTGCTGTCCATCCTCTGTTCCTGTTGTATGTTTTTAGTGAAGGGTGGGCAAAATGAAACTCAGTGACTAAAGCATTCAAGAATACCAGCATCTGGAAGACTCTAGTTAGAATTATTGCATGGCACCAAGTCATATGAAGATGTATTGCAGTCTTAAGAAATGCTGTCTTTATCATGGAATTGTAGAGTATGTGAACGGGTGGGTAAGAGAAAACAAATCTAAACACTTACTTTTTGTGAAGGAGAGATGCAAGGTGTGTATTTCAGAAAGGATACCAGACTCCTGCTGAGCTCTGTTACTCAGCTGCATGTTCCTTATCCTCATTCTCTCTTGACTGAATGCCAGTTGGTTCAGTTTGCATGGTTAGCATTTGGTGAGCCTTTAGAAAGGAAGAGAGATTGTTTTCTTCGATGGAAAAGGAGCACCCTCATGACTGAGCAGATGACAAGTGGACTGATGACTTGTTCAATAAGAATAGAGTGAACTAGGCTGAGAAGGAGCAAGAGGAGAGAGCATGCCTGGAAGGTTAAGAACAAAATAACTGCCATAGGGATTCAATTATTCTGTGCTCAAAGAAACCAAAAATAATCTTATACTCTGCATTTGTAATCTAAAGGTGGGTGAGGCTCTTGGGTGTCTGAACAAAAACCAGACTTCAGGGTAGCAGAATTCTGTCGATTTCTGGTCAAGAAGAGAGAAGCCTGGGCATGCTGGCCAATAGAGCTGGAAGAGAAAGGGAAGAAAGCAAAATATAATTTTGCTGAATATCAAAGTATTGATCTGCTGATATTGCAAGATTATTTAAAAAAAAAAATATCTCAGAGGCTCCCTTCCAGGATGAAGCCTGTCCGTGTTTGATACAGTCAGGAAAATTCTAAGCAGCTGTGGAAGCCCTTTGCCAGGGATTAGCCCTGGTGCAGATCTCCACAGTGCCAGGGAACAGAACATGATGCACAGGAGGCTTTGGGCTGTTGCTTGGTTTGGTCAGGATGTTTTGGTGTGTGCGTTTGTTTGTTTTTTGGGGTGGGTGTTCATTTTTTCCTGCAGATACCTTACTCTTTACAACCTTCTCTATCTTTTGGCATTATAACACAAATTCCTTTAAGCTTTACTATTTCCAAAGAAACTTCTCTACTTCCGTTGATATCATGTCTTCTTCCTTGCGTGCTTGCAATACTTTAACTGGTGTTTGGTACTTTTCATGTAGTATTTCAGACTGTAGACCACGTTTGCATTATTCTGCATTCCTTCTTACCCTCCCACCTCTGCTCTCCAGAGCTCTCCTTGGTTTGATGTGCTCGGAAGGCCCATCTAGCACTCTCACTTTGCATGTTGCTGTGGAAATTTATAGTATAATGTAAATAACTAATAAGAACATGGTACTGGGGGAGATAAATTTAACACAAACTTAATGAAAGAAACACTAGCAATGATAGTTACCTGAAAATGACTTTATCAAAACCAATTAGGTATTACAGTGTATGTTAGAAGCAGGTTCTTCATTTTGCCTGTATGTGATCAACTATTAAGAGTTTATTCTCATTGGTGGTATTGGTGGTTTTGGCTAACCTTGACATCTCCCTTTTTATAGAAACTATGAATAATAGCTAGCAGATATCTTGGTAGTTAATTGCTGGCAGCCCAGACAGACCTGGGGACTGAGAAAGCGGCCAGATGTCAGGGGACAAGAAAAAAAAAAGTTGAAGAGAATATACATGTTTAAAACTTTTAAAATAGTGTTACTTTGTGACCTTGCAGGCTATTCAGTTTTCCTTTAATAGAAGGCATTTTTAAACATTTCTAATTTATTTGTATTACAGTTGTGTCTCAGAGTTACTGTCATGGACCAACGCACTGTTGTGCTGGGAACTCCAGAAACTTCAAACAGAAATATAAAATCAAACAGGTAAGAAACAGAAAGAAGCCACAAGGCAATGCTGCTTAGTGTCATCTTGCCATTGTTGAGATTCTGCAAGATAGGAGCTGAGAAGAGAGGAGGTGATTTCGTTGCTGTTAATGGAGTAGTAAGGGTGGGGAGTCCTTTCACTTTCAGAAGGAACGCTATGAAAAAAAACCAAAAAAAACAGTTTGAAATGAAAGGTTTAGAGCTTTTCATCCTTTTCACTACTGTATCTCCTCATTAGAGTTTAAGGGAAGAGATAGGTAGGATATATGCGTGCACAGAATTCTAGAGCGGTACTGACCTAAAATATTGACTAAACATGGTCTGTCCTTCAGTTTTCTTTAATTAAAACAAATGTATTGAGGACAGAGTGGTATAATCCATCATTGGATTAATGGGAAGGAGAAAAGCTTCAGTCCTAAATTCTATCTAAGTACACTAATTTTCCATTTTGTCACCTTCTGATTTTTACCTAATTGTTTTGTGGAGATGTGTTTTCTTTTCTGCTGATATGCCAACCTGTTCTAGAAGCCACCCAAATTGAGCTTGTTGGCCTGATTCCAGCACATGCTCTGCTCTGTTGTTCCTGTGCTCGTTGAATTACCATAAGAAAATCCATCCACTGAGCAAGTGTGGATTTTCGCTTTCCAAAACTTCCTGAGAAACAAAAGCTGTGAAAGACATCTGAAGTCTCATGCAGCAAAATCTGGGGCAGAGGGAGGAACCACCACCCTTGTCTTTGACTCCTTGCTGTGCATATAACTCACATACTTCAGTGAAGTGCATTTTGCTCCTATTCACATCTACAAGCCAATACATCTGTTTTCTTTATTTCTAAATTATAGAGGAGCTAGGTTCAGATTCTACTCTGTTTTACTTCTGATGTGGGTTACCAGAAGCATCAAGTGAGGCATTGCTTCACTGTTTGCATCTCCAAAATTCCTTTTACTTAACACTTAGCAAAGGTGTGGTGTGTTTTCTCTGACATGCAAAATGCAATGCCACTGATACTGTGCGGTCTGAATGGCTCCTATAACTGACCTGATATAATACAGGGCCACGTTCTGCAGGTGGTTGGTACCTCTGTGAAGTCTTAGGAAAAGAAACAAAAACCTCCTAAGTAAATTGCAGCATGGAAAGGTTTCACTTCTAATTTTTTGGTTACTTTTTTGAGGACAAAGGGCTATACCAAATTTTAAAATTATACTAAATAATTTTCACAATTTTTCTCAATCTTTCTAAGCTGGTGGTATTTTATAACAATTATTCTTAGAGGCTTTTCATTGCCAATTTCTATGTATCCTATTGCTTAACTAGAGCAAAAATAGTATGATATAGCCACTAATTAGTTATGCTATATGAGATGAAAAAGGTACATTTGTGCTCTACATTTGCATCACACAAGGTTAGGCTTCGTAAATTAGATGAAATGCCATTAATAATCAAACAAATGAGGTCAGATCCATTGTTCTTTTCATTCTCTCCACTTTTGTTATGATAATTTTATACTTCTTGTGCTCCACAGTTGAACAATGATTAGTTTCCTAGATACTACGTGAGTTTTGACAAAACAAACCCCTGCAGAATCAAAATAAGTAATCTCTCTTTGTCAGAATTTATTTTGACTTTAGCCTGCATAGGATATTACAGTATGTGGACATGTGTAATAAATAAGGTACAGGAGATCTAGTACGCTCTGAAGCTGTATCAGCAGTGTTTTGCAGTAGAAATGTGTAATGGTCCTATCTGTATCCAGTGAAATGCAGGGTGTGAAGTAATAAATTTCTTCCCTGAGTTGGATTGTTGATACCTGGAAAGTGTAGTGCTAATGGTGGGAACGTACATCACTGGTTCTGCATGAAGCTGCTGGTGTTTGCTGTACGGCAGCACCCTTGGCCAGAAGGGTTGTGCTGATGTTTCCTCCGGCAGAGTTTTCATGAATGATTAAATCTACTCTGGGGTTTTGTTGGGGTGTTTTGGGGGTCTGGAGGGCAGAAATGACTTTTTAATAAGGCAGCAAGAAAGGCATGATGTCAGTAATGTGTAGTTGTTCCCGTTTGTGAAAGTGAATGTGAGTATGGAACTGGGACGAGATGCTGCCTGAACAGCCCGAGCTTCCCTCAGCACTGGGGAAAGTCTGAGGCTCCTGGGCAGGGGCACAGTTAGCTATGAAATGCTGTCTGTCTGTCTGTCTGATCAGTTTTGTCATGCATGTGTGGAGGCGCGGGTCACCTGGCCAACAGCAGAGAGCACAGGTGAGGAAATGGCTTGGAGTGTAAATAAAAAGAATAGACAATGCTCAGTATTAGCTGGGGAGGAGAGTGCAAGGATTGAGGGGACCTTAAATCTTACTGTTCCTAAAAAGATACAGAACTACATACTAAGATGTATGGGGTGTCTGTGGCCAGGCCATGAGCAATTTCCCTGTCATTATACTGACCGGTGAGCTTTTCCATCCCATTGTCTCTCCCTGCCTGGTTGAGTGGAGGAATGGGAGAGCAGCCAGACAAGGTCAGCCCACCACATAAGAAAATGTGAAAAATTTCATCTCCAAAACTCCTAGGAAAGTATTTCATTGCATTATACACTGTAGTGTAAAGAACAGTTATAATTCGTTCCAAGTCTGGGCTCTAGTTTAAAGGAGCACGATCTCTGTCTGTTGAGCTAAAGTTGTATCAAATTACAGCTTCAGAAAACTGAAGCTAGAACTGCTGCATAAAGCTGATGTTTTAGATTTTATTATTACTTGTGGTGGTTGATTTGGTTTGTATGATGGTTTGGTTTGGGTCCCCAAGTGAGACATTCTTTGCAATGTCTCTTCCAAACAGAATGACGTCACATTCCGTGTTTTCTAAAGCATTAGACCAAAAACATCTCCCCTTCACCAGCTGAATACTTCTGTAATTTTGGAGGAAATGTTACAGTATTTTTACATCATGGTTTGGTTTCCTTGGGTAGCTTTATTTCCATCTGATGGTGAATCAGTTACAAACCTTCAGTTTAGGAAGGTATGGAATAAACAGTTGGATTTGGGGTTTTTTTGTTTGTTTGCTTGTTCATTTGATTGTTTTTGTGAGGGAATTCCCCTGGAATTATGAGATGGTGGATGACCATAGTACTGATTTACCCCAAATATTCAGATACCTGGATTCTTAACCCCATGAGAAACCTGCGAATGGGCTGCACAGAATTACTTAGCCAGCCCTTATTACTGTGGAGACCCAGTTCTGAAAGACACGACACCTTATTCACAACCAGTGGCAGAAGAAAGGTGTTATTTCCTTTTATGAATAGGTATATAATTTTTCTTCATAAATTAGACATGTATCAAGAAGCTGTAGATTTGTTATCCCTGCCATTCCTTTGCCTTTCTAATGAAGTCTAGTCCGTGCTCACCTTTGTGTTCCAATCCTATTTATTACTATTTTATTCTCTGTCTCTAAAATGCCCTAGTAGTCCATTCTCCCTTTCTGGCTAATTATATTTGCTCCATGTGTTTCCACTTTTGCCAGTTCAGCACCTCTGGGAGCAAAATCAGCTGTTGAACACTTGAGACTCTCTTCTTTGAAGTATTTTATTTAACATGCTTGGACAGCCAGAGGACACCAGGAGACTCAGGATGAAACAAGATAGAATTTAATGGCCTAACGTTTTTAGGCTAACTGTTCCAGGGTGATGCTTCAAGTTTGTTGCATGTGATGTAAAACAGTACTGAAGTGAATATGCTTTCCTGTCTCTTTTGCCCAAACCCACGTTGTTATTCTCCAATTATCTTTTTTTGTCTTGAGAAAACTTTTAGTGAAAGTTGTACACCAAGCCTGTTTTGTTTTATGCTTGTCCTCAAATCACAATTCTTAGCAGTAATTATCAATATTTCTTAATTTTCACTGCATGTTTGAAACAAGACAAGTGAAGCAAATTACCCAAGAGACTGAAATATAAAGCAACTCTTACACAGCAGGGTATTAATTAAAGATATAAAATTTTTAAAGGGACTTTTAGAGATCTAGAACTATATGGAAAAGCAAAACCATCTAGATCTTAATTTGCTGTTTTTTCTGCTGATAAAGCTGTTCTTTGTTTACAGTACTTTAAAAGTCCTAGGAAAGCGTATGTGCAGTTAGTCCTAAAAGGAAATAGATTTAGGAAGGAATTAATTTTAGTGAGTTTCAGCAGAAGATTTTTGGGACATTGCAATTAGGCTGAGATGAAAAGCACTGCCAGGAAGTAATTTGCTTTTGTTTTGAATGTATTGTTTTATTGAGCAGTTTCACACTGCTCTGTAGCAAGTTAGCATTCCAAAAAGAAAGGAAACTCACACGCAAGCACTGTGTTTCAGAGCTCCCAGATATCTTGAACAAATGTGTGACCTTTACCCTTAAGCAAATATTAAAGTCTTGATGTGTTTCATTTTCATTTTGGTTTCTTTCATATGTGGATAGCAACAACTGACTGAAAAAAATTTAAAAATCAAAATTCTCTGATGAAAAATGCCTCTTATTTTCTAGAACAATAAACTTTGACAAAATCTTAATTCATCAGTAAAGAGCAGAATGTAAGTGTCTAAGAGATGGGAATTCAGAGGAGGGAGGCACAGATGTATTTCAATCTTCTACTAATTGTAACCAGTTTATCTGCCTGGCATAGCAAGTTTAGGCAGATATCACCAGACAGTCAAAACATTATTCTATTCTATTCTAGTCTATTAATTTTGTGAGGATTTTTACTTACAAGAAAGTTTACCTGAAAAGTGTTTCTATGAGTAAAGCTTTTCTAAATTTGTGCATTTTGTGATTGACAATACTGTCAATAGGATGTGAGCATCAGTGGATTCTGTTTGATGTAGTAACAAGTGACTCTTGTACTGCAGCTTCTCTCTGTGTTTCAGCGTGTACCCTCTTTACCTAACACCCTATATGCACAGAACACAGCAAAATAATTCTCTTTGCACTTTTTGTCTAATTTAGTTGAAATTAGCCAATAGGTTCCACAGTTGCTAAGTCAGGCATACTCTCGTGGAAATGCAGCATGAATGTGTACCCTTCGCTTTAACAGGAATTCTCTCTATGCAAAAGCTGGCTAGAAGTGGGTTTTACAATGTGCTAGAGATCTTGCTAGCCAAGTTAAGTCCATAGAAGCCTTTTCATGTCTGAGTTATAAGCCCTCAGAGACTGATTTTTATATTGAAAGTGCTGAGACAACCTTAATGTAAAAGCCTGAATAGCATCGTTCTAATTAGAGTTTACCTTTTCATTTTATCAGAATTCAACTCCTGAGTACTTTGTGTAAAGATTCCAAAAGAAACAAAGGATTAAATACTCATATCACAGCTTAAGGTCCCTTCAGAGGTTTATTGACTTTTATAAGTTCACATACTATGGACTTGTAGAGAATTCAGAATCCTTAATGACAGCTATGGTAACGAGTAATTCCCTTATGGGCTAGCTGCCCCAGCTAAGAGGCAGTCCAAGAGATATAAGGCTGATTTTGTCAAACAGTATATTCCACAGGACAATTTTATCCATGCTGAACATGGTGACAAAATGACACAAGGGACAGGATGAGGAGAGAGGAGAGAAGAAATAAGGGGGGACCACTCTAAAAGTACATTAATTAATATAGCTAGAGGTTACATTATATGTGACACTAACAGTAGAACTCCCATGAATAATAATAAGATTCAGTGATCAGTGGAAGCTTAAGACTTATTTTACTATATCTCCCTGAGAAATACTGTCTTCTCAATTAGAGATGAAAACATTTAAGAGAAGTGGCCTTGTGGAGATCATACAATAGATAACAAAAAATTTAATGTATTGGGGTTGATTGTCCTCTTTCATATAACCACAGAACACTCCTATCTTAAGCAATTTTTGCTTGATTGTAAAGGATTAGTCTTTTTATAGAACAACCTAATTTTCAGAAGTCGTGGTCCTGGTTTTGTTATGTTAGTGTCCAGGCTTTACTTGGATTAAAGCATAAATTAGACCCATTGTTTCAAATAAATTTTAACTTGCCTTCAACTGTTCCCTTTTGTTGAAAACTCTTACAAATATAAAATGACACATGTTTAAGAATTGACTGTGCTATATACAATAGATAAAGCACTTATTTCCCTTGCAGTAGCTGTAGTTTCCATAAGCAGGTGAGAAGGCATCCTTAGAGTCTGTATCATCAGTTTTTCAAAGGGGTAGCGTCTGGCTAAACTGTGAGTTACACTGCAGATTTTATGTTCTGCTGCTCTTAATGCATCTGTCTTTTTCTCTGGTTTCATTTTATCCTCATAATCTGGCTGATTCTTGGATAATTTACTCAGTGGAACTAAAATCAGCTTTGAAAAATTATCAATATGGGGAAAACTAGCATAGGGAGTTTTTTGTCCTAAATCACATTAGAATATGGGATATTTATCCTTAAACTCAGGATAATCCTACTTTACGATGAACTCCGGTGGCTTATTCTTTATCAATAAGCCAACGTCTATATTGCCTTTTCTTCCAAGACATACCATACAACAATTCCCAAATAAAAAGGGATGCCTAAGCATGTTTCACAAATGGAACTGTTTTCTTCCATTTGTAGCAGCCCATTGTGTACATACAAGGCTTCCAAGTACGTTCACAATAGTATCTTTTGAGGCATACCTGAAGGTGCTTTACGGCTGACTTCCTCAATCTATATGCAGATTTATACTAAGCCAGTAAATAACTTGTAACAATTCGTATGGTTTGTACTCTTTGCAGTCCAAATCTGTTCATTTGTAAACTGCTTCTACTCTTGTGCACATCAACAGTAATAAGATTGCTAATAAAAGCAGTTAATATAATATATAATGGGAATACCAAGTGTAACTTAGAGGGGCAATTTTTGACACAAGCTTTTTCAAGCTTTGGGCAAAAATAGATTAATACAATTTTATTTGCTCTTTTGTTTTGCTTTTGCAGTCTAAATATAGCCTTGTGGCAAAGGTTCTGTTTCTAATCCCATTTCTCTTTCTCTTATGTATGTTATAACCCTCTTGTTCATTTCAATATTTCTGTGCTTTGACAGTATCTTGAGGTCAGGTGCCAAAATGTCACTTGTGCGCTTCTGAAAATGTTCACACAATGTTCAATGTCAACCTTTTTGTTCCAAAAACAGAAGCTATTGAAAATGGACCTGGTCTCTACTGTTGTCTCTGAGTATAAACAAAACTTGCAGTTGCAAAGTATATGTACAGAGACTTCCTGGGTACGAGCATCATTAACAGTGCCCATACAATCTCTCTTCACTTAACTCTTGAAATTATTTTGCCATCTGTATGTCATGGTTTAACCCCAGCCGGCAACAAGCCCCACACAGCTACTTTCTCACTCCCCTCACAGTGGGATGGGGGAGACAACTGGAAGAGAAAGAGTGAGAAAACTCATGGGTTGAGACAAAGATAGTTTAATAAGTGAAGCAAAAGCCGTGCACGCCAGCAAAGCAAAACAAGGTATTCATTTCTACATCCCATTGGCAGGCAGGTGTTCAGCCATCTCCAGGAAAGCAGGGCTCCATCACGCGTAATTGTTACTTGGGAAGACAAACATCATCCCTCTGAACTTCCTCCTCTTCCTTCTTCTTTCCCTGGCTTTATATGCTGGTGTATCCCTTTGGTCAGCTGGGGTCAGCTGTCCCAGCTGTATCCTATCCCAGCTACTTGTGCACCCCCAGCCTGCTCGCAGGTGGGGTGGGGTGAGAAGCAGAAAAGGCCTTGACTGTGTGTGAGCACTGCTCTCTGTATTATCAACACTGTTTTCAGCACAAATCCGAAACATAGCCTCATACTAGCTATTATGAAGAAAATTAACTCTATCCTGGCCCAAACCAGTGCTCTATATTACTCCAGTTTACAAGAACATCAGCATATGTTGATGGGAAAGGAATAATCTCAGGTACTGTAAAAAACCCACCTCCAATCTTCCCCCTCTGAGACAGCCCAAAAACTAGTTTCCTTTCAGCCTTCTGTTAGTCTGATTTGTAATGTCGAAGTACTAAATTGCCTCACTGTAGTGATGCGTACAGCTCTAAATCTTTTTTTCTATCTAGCTAATGCAGCCAATGTATGCTGATTGTCTTATGTCATGCCAATTGTGGCTGTGTCCTGGTTATTGGAACTGTTTCTCTTCTCCCCATCACCACTGCAGACATACTCCTGGCATTTTGAATACTGTTGCTGTGACCCAAGTGGCTTGAACGCTGCCACCTGATTTCTGAGAATCCCCTTCACATCTGCACATAGCAAAGTCATTGAACTTCTCTCTGTCTGAACCTCAGAGGAATATGAGACCTCACTGGCAACCAGTGTTGTATAAGACTTTGCCAAGGGGCACACTGGAAGAGCACTTTTTTTTTTGGTTTGTTTGTCCTTGCATGAGGAGAAACTTCTTTGATGAAATACAGCCTAATGATTTTTGGCTTTGGTTTCCATTGAATTCAATGCAAAATCTTTCACAATTGTTAATGTTACTTAGAGAAGACGAGACAGCCCTGATCCTGTGATGACATCTATATGCTTACATTTGGAGATCTCCACAGTAACTCAGGAACTTTAAATGAAACCCACTTTCACAAACATAAGTGTGGGCTTCAGAACATATTTTCAGTAGCAAGATATCAAGAGACACCTACACTCGCTTTTTCTGCAGTTGGATCTGTGGTTTAATATTTTCATAGAATAGGGAATGATTGAGAGTGGGAATTGCAGATCAGAGGAGAGGTAGTGAAATGTCATTTGTGTTGCATAATTTGTACTATCACTTGTCAACAGTGATCCCCTTAATGCCATCCCTTTGACAGATGAGCAAAGCAAGCTTTCAGAATTCTAAAGAGTAAAAGCTGGGATAAAAAGACAACCATGTTTGATTCTCTTCTGCAGTTCAAAGGATTTGAAAGTCATGACACTGATTATTACTGTGGTCTTTAGAGAGATGCACAGAAACTTAATCTATCTAATCAAACTGTCTCAAAAGATAAACCTAATCAAATCTTTCACCTACACAACTTCTACTATGTTTTTTTTTTTCCCCCTGGTATTTATTACTAGCCAAGGGGATAGCATATTCAGAATATTAGCAATATTAATTAACTGTTTTGCTGCTACTAAATGCATTCGATACATTCACCTGATACCAACAGCGTAGGCTTCTGAGGACCTCAGTGGTGTAAATAATAAATATAATACAAATATACAAACTGAAATTGCAAGGAGTGAGCACTGTCCTTGCTGCAAAGAAGGTGAATGGTATCCTGGGATGCATTAGACAAAGTATTGCCAGCAGGTCAAGGGATGTGATCCCTGCCATCTCCTCAGCACTGGTGAGGCTACACCTTGAGTGCTGGTTCCAGTACTGGGTTCCCCAGTACAAGAGAAACATAGAGGTACTGCAGAGAGTCCAGCAAAGAGCCGTTAAGACGATTAAAGTACAGGAATAGTTCTCCTGTGAGGAAAGGCTGAGCAAGCTGGGGCTGTTGACCCTCGAGAAGGCTCAGAGGATGATCTTATCAATGTATATAAACATCTTAAGGAAGGATGCAATATTTTTTCAGGGCAGTATTTAATAAAATCCATTTTACATGGACTGCTGTAGGTTTCCAGTGTACTTGCACTGCATTCATATGCTGTTATTAATCCAAATGGCAGAGTTCTTTCTAGTCACTCTTGCAGGCCAAAAACTTCCTTGCTCTTTGGCTTATTAAAGCTGGAGTGGGAGAGGTCTTTAGAGCATCAGAAATTGTCCACTGTTAGTGTGTCAGATAGTGAGCTTTTGAGCAATACTGAGAATTTTCTGAGGTATATACCTACTGTTCCCTGCTCATCTGGTAGAACTAACCCAATTACCACGTTCAGTGGAGGAAAGCACCGTGACTCCAGTCTGCTTTGCTGGGAACACTGGTATTGTTTTACCACTGTGTGGTAGATTGTTGTTTACATCCTTATGCTTCTTTACATGCCTGGAACTTTTTAGGTGAAATATGCCCAAAGTTGTGGTTTTGTCTTTTCCTTGTGGCACACTGCAGTTCTGAGGCTCCTGGCTGTTTGCAATATAGCTCTCACATTTACTGCAAAATGTTGGAAGATACTTTATGCCTGCTGTCACATAGAAGAGTTGGAGTGGAAGTCTTGTGTATTCTGGAATTAATATCTGTGACTTAGTCACTTATCCATTGTATGAGTCTGTCTTTCCAATCCTGGGGCTGCAGTGAATGCCATTTCTCACATGTGCACAGGGTACCGGTTGCTGAAATTCACTTTGATGAATCTCTTTTAACCTCAGAGACGTACGAAAGTGTTAGTCTGTTACCACTGCCAGAACACATGCATTTGTTCATAGGATAGCGATGTGTTACATCACATCCTGGGCACAGTTCAGGAGAGATGGATTTCACTGCCTCAAGCCACTCACTTCTGTGTCTCTGAGCAGAGACAGAATACTTAGACCTCAGGAGGGTAAAGTAAATCTCATGGTAAAAACATAGAAATTACCAAAATACGTGGTCTTTTCTACATGCTGGAAAATGTTTTAAGTTACTGTTTTGTGAAGTGATTCTAAATTTGAACTCTTGTGGACTATGTAATAAATTAAAAGCCAGGTAGCTATGAGAAAAGCTCCTTTGCAGCTCAAACGGCGGCTCAGTTGTTTATATATCTTGTAAGAGTGAGTTATTGGAGAGTTAAATTGGAGAGGAGGCTCTATGTAGCTAGAATTTTGCCCAATTTATTTCTTCCATGTGACTTTACTAGTTGATTCTTTCATCAAATAATAAATGTTTCTAGTAAGTTGTAATATAATACAGGGAAATATAGCTATGGTTTCTTCTAAGAACACACTTATTTGACACTAGACGGAATGATATGCCCAAAACATTCCTTGTTTTTAGCCATTACATAACAACTTTGCTTCATGTATTCAATTATCTTATCTTTATGGATTATCAATTTATCATATCTTTATGGATAGTAATATGTCAATGAGTAGTTGAAATTTTGGGGAGTTTGAAGGGTTTGGGGGTTTTGAGTTTCTAGTATTAGGGAGACAGGTTTTGAGAACCATCTTGAAGCGCTGAATAATTTGGGGAGTGGAATGATAAATACTGCAAAAGGATTCAAAAGAATTTCTAATTTATATCATTTCTGATTGGTAGTCATGAGGGATATTTTCAAAGGTCAATAGAGAGGTGGAATGCATAATTAAATACAGATTATTCAGGGGAAGATTGGAGGTTGAAATATGAGCAGGTTGAATTTGTATCAATAAATACTAAACATAGGATGACATTATTTAATTTCAGCCCAGATTATATATCACTCCTCAGCAAATGAAAATGATGTATAACTGCAGTTTCAGAGCTGCATATTAAATGTAAGAGGAGTGAAGATTTGATGCATGCGATTTAGAATACAGAAAGACAACAAAGTTGAGTATGAAGAGGACCTGCACAGTGTGTGTATGATTTAATCCAAATATTTATACCTGTAACGTGTTGAACAATTGACATTTACAGAAGATGCAGGAGCAGGGGCAAGACAATTTATATCCCATATTGCATGTCTCCAAAGTATATTGACTATTGGACAAAAAAAAAAAAAATCTTTATAAACCTGAAATATCTGTTTAGTTTGAAGATATTTTGCTGTTATACAAAAATGATGTGGAAGCAAAATCACACCTTTAGTGTGCCACAAATCAGTGATGTCAGTACATATTTCCAATTAGAATTAATTACTTCGTCATACAGTAGGAGAGGCATTAAAGAACATGTAAGACTAGAATCCAATTTTGTATGTGTTACACTGTGTAATGATTAAATGATTTTGTCCGTAAGGTTCTTACCTGACTCATCCAAGCAACAGTGCTCTTTTATGTGTAACAGTATTGTTCCTGTAAACACACTGGTTTAAGAACAGAAGTGAGATGGAGTTTGTGGGGAGAGGCAGTATGTTTTGCTGGACTGACTGATACGATTGCCTGTGTACCTGACAGCTTGTCTGTTCTTTCCTTGCTACTTCAGTTGATCTAATAAGAAATATTGCCTACAAACCCTGCCTCGTTCTGCTCCGTACCCAGAGGTGGAGGGGTTTCGTGTGCGTGTGTGCACACGTATGCTTGTGATGAATTAACAAAATAAAAAAATGTTAACAAAAATGGATGACATTCTAAAGGATTTAACCTGAAAACTTCTCATTTTCAATTATTTCGCAAAATTTTACCTTAGGAATATTACCAGGGTGATGGCAGGAATGACAGCAGCAGAAATTCTTACTCACTGATGATTCTCTACAGAATGATCACAAATGCTGCTGCTTCATGGTTTTTCTGTATTAAAACTTCAAGGAAATGGCTGAGATGCACGTTCAGGAGCACATGTGCTGAACTCCTTTGTAATTGACAGAGCTTAGTGTGCACAGCCGTACTGCTCTGGAGTGTCCAGGTGCTTTGCTGCCTGACTTTTCTTTGCTGGACTGGAATCTATAGGTGGTGTTTGCAGAAACAATCTCAAAAAGTCCAATTTGTCCTCTTACTGAGTGCTTAAATTTAAGTAATTTGTTCGTCTTCTGCTTGTGAGACCTTGGATAACTCTGTAGTGCTGATTTACCTGTGACCCTAATGTGGGGCAATGTGTGACTTAGTGTATTGTCTGTCTAAAACTAACACCCGCAGCTCTGAGAGGTTCATCTTGAGTTCTGAAGAGCTGATAAATCTCTGTCCTCTGATGCACTGATGGGGGATGGCCTGGTAGCCTGAGGACTGCACTGAGGGGCTGCCATTGCCAGAGGGTGTTTGGAGCTGGTGGAAGCTGGAGTGCAGGACTGAGGAGTGCTGCTCCCGTATCCGCTTCAGTCCCATGGCAAAGCCTCTTGATGTTTTGTGTTCTTGTATAACTTCCTATAGACTGCTTCGGCTTTAGCTGTGACTCTGGCCCAAGCCTTTACAGCTCTTTGCACCTTCTCAACAAAAGAACAAACAAAAACCATTAAATGTAGCAGCATAACAGATAAATGTCTACTAATAAGGTCTTGTAGATTTTTCTAAATTACATTAATACTTTATATGGCTCTTTATCTTGTCTAGGCTTGCTTGGGAGATGACATTTCTTTGTATGCTTTTAATAGGAATGTGGTCTTAGTTTTTATTAAAAAAGTGAGATATCTAGTATAGTTAATTTTAGTCTAATATTCATGTACTCTCTGAAGTAAATATAGGTCTTTCATATCCTTCTATTTATTCCGCTCTGACTATCACGCTGTTTGTCTAAGGTTTATTCCTGTGTCTTTTTCATAAAAGTATCACAACTAGATGTCCTACATGACTTACAGAAATTATTGATGTAATTTGTAGCATTTTAATAATAGTGTGTATATGACTAAGAACATCTTAATCCAATAATATACCACTTAATTTTCTGTTTTCTTCTTAGTGATTTTTTCTTAAAAATAGTTTTAGAACAAGTTTGTAAATGTAAAATAGAAGAAGCTTAGTAGAAGATGTGCAAATATTTTTAAAAATAATAATGTTAACAATAAAAAGACAAAAGTGAGAAGAAAAGAGAGTAGAACAAAGCGTCCATGGCAGGCCGCTTTCCTGAGGGTACTGTGCCCTGGCACCACGCATGTGTGTTTGTGCCCAGGGGCCCCT